>NW_027260920.1:0-125610 GCF_045791955.1 Oncorhynchus clarkii lewisi
GGGGCTGGTGTTTTGTGGAGAAGTAGTGGACTTTACATACCTCTAGGGGCTGGTGTTTTGTGGAGAGGTAGTGGACTTTACATACCTCTAGGGGCTGGTGTTTTGTTACATACCTCTAGGGGCTGGTGTTTTGTGGAGAAGTAGTGGACTTTACATACCTCTAGGGGCTGGTGTTTTGTGGAGAGGTAGTGGACTTTACATACCTCTAGGGGCTGGTGTTTTGTGGAGAAGTAGTGGACTTTACATACCTCTAGGGGCTGGTGTTTTGTTTTGTGGAGAAGTAGTGGACTTTACATACCTCTAGGGGCTGGTGTTTTGTGGAGAGGTAGTGGACTTTAGATACCTCTAGGGGCTGGTGTTTTGTGGAGAAGTAGTGGACTTTACATACCTCTAGGGGCTGGTGTTTTGTGGAGAGGTAGTGGACTTTACATACCTCTAGGGGCTGGTGTTTTGTGGAGAAGTAGTGGACTTTACATACCTCTAGGGGCTGGTGTTTTGTGGAGAAGTAGTGGACATTATATACCTCTAGGGGCTGGTGTTTTGTGGAGAGGTAGTGGACTTTACATACCTCTAGGGGCTGGTGTTTTGTGGAGAGGTAGTGGACTTTACATACCTCTAGGGGCTGGTGTTTTGTGGAGAAGTAGTGGACTTTACATACCTCTAGGGGCTGGTGTTTTGTGGAGAAGTAGTGGACTTTACATACCTCTAGGGGCTGGTGTTTTGTGGAGAGGTAGTGGACTTTACATACCTCTAGGGGCTGGTGTTTTGTGGAGAAGTAGTGGACTTTACATACCTCTAGGGGCTGGTGTTTTGTGGAGAGGTAGTGGACTTTACATACCTCTAGGGGCTGGTGTTTTGTGGAGAAGTAGTGGACTTTACATACCTCTAGGGGCTGGTGTTTTGTTTTGTGGAGAAGTAGTGGACTTTACATACCTCTAGGGGCTGGTGTTTTGTGGAGAGGTAGTGGACTTTAGATATCTCTAGGGGCTGGTGTTTTGTGGAGAAGTAGTGGACTTTACATACCTCTAGGGGCTGGTGTTTTGTGGAGAAGTAGTGGACATTATATACCTCTAGGGGCTGGTGTTTTGTGGAGAGGTAGTGGACTTTACATACCTCTAGGGGCTGGTGTTTTGTGGAGAGGTAGTGGACTTTACATACCTCTAGGGGCTGGTGTTTTGTGGAGAGGTAGTGGACTTTACATACCTCTAGGGGCTGGTGTTTTGTGGAGAGGTAGTGGACTTTAGATATCTCTAGGGGCTGGTGTTTTGTGGGGAAGTAGTGGACTTTACATACCTCTAGGGGCTGGTGTTTTGTGGAGAGGTAGTGGACTTTACATACCTCTAGGGGCTGGTGTTTTGTGGAGAGGTAGTGGACTTTAGATACCTCTAGGGGCTGGTGTTTTGTGGGGAAGTAGTGGACTTTAGATACCTCTAGGGGCTGGTGTTTTGTGGGGAAGTAGTGGACTTTACATACCTCTAGGGGCTGGTGTTTTGTGGAGAGGTAGTGGACTTTAGATATCTCTAGGGGCTGGTGTTTGGTGGAGAGGTAGTGGACTTTACATACCTCTAGGGGCTGGTGTTTTGTGGGGAAGTAGTGGACTTTACATACCTCTAGGGGCTGGTGTTTTGTGGGGAAGTAGTGGACTTTACATACCTCTAGGGGCTGGTGTTTTGTGGGGAAGTAGTGGACTTTACATACCTCTAGGGGCTGGTGTTTTGTGGAGAGGTAGTGGACTTTACATACCTCTAGGGGCTGGTGTTTTGTGGAGAAGTAGTGGACTTTACATACCTCTAGGGGCTGGTGTTTTGTGGAGAAGTAGTGGACTTTACATACCTCTAGGGGCTGGTGTTTTGTGGAGAAGTGGTGGACTTTACATACCTCTAGGGGCTGGTGTTTTGTGGAGAGGTAGTGGACTTTAGATACCATACACCTAGTGTTTTAGTACTTTCTCTGCTGCTCTTTGTTCTAGCTGACTGGTTGCACTGCACAGTGGCTGATGTTCCTCTGAAATGTTTTTGAACTATATATGGTACCCTTTACATTTCATCAGCCTGTTCTGGTTGTCTTCTCCTCGCAGGCTGCTTTGACAGCGAACCTATCTAGAGAACATCCCTGGTCATCCCTACTGCCTCAGCTCTGGCGGTCTCACTAAACACAAATGCTTTGTAAATTATGTCTGTGTGTTGGGGTGTGCTTCTGGATATCTGTAAATAAATAAAAATACAAACCTCTGGTTTGCTTAATATAAGGAATTTGAAAATATATGTCAAAATATATGTCAATATATTTTTTAATGATTTATACTTTGACTTTTGAAACCAAATACTTTTAGACTTTTACTCAAGTAGTATTTTACTGGGTGACTTTCACTTTTACTGGAGTCATTTTCTATTAATGTAGCTTTACTTTTACTCAAGTATGACAATTGGGTACTTTTTCAACCACTGCATTCAGGATACCTTCTTAATGCTGGGTTAGGGAATCATTCAGATACCTTCTTAGTGCTGGGTTAGGGAATCATTCAGATACCTTCTTAGTGCTGGGTTAGGGAATCATTCAGATACCTTCTTAGTGCTGGGTTAGGGAATCATTCAGGATACCTTCTTAATGCTGGGTTAGGGAATCATTCAGATACCTTCTTAATGCTGGGTTAGGGAATCATTCAGGATACCTTCTTAATGCTGGGTTAGGGAATCATTCAGGATACCTTCTTAATGCTGGGTTAGGGAATCATTCAGGATACCTTCTTAGTGCTGGGTTAGGGAATCATTCAGGATACCTTCTTAGTGCTGGGTTAGGGAATCATTCAGGATACCTTCTTAATGCTGGGTTAGGGAATCATTCAGATACCTTCTTAATGCTGGGTTAGGGAATCATTCAGATACCTTCTTAGTGCTGGGTTAGGGAATCATTCAGGATACCTTCTTAGTGCTGGGTTAGGGAATCATTCAGGATACCTTCTTAATGCTGGGTTAGGGAATCATTCAGGATACCTTCTTAATGCTGGGTTAGGGAATCATTCAGGATAGCTTCTTAATGCTGGGTTAGGGAATCATTCAGGATACCTTCTTAATGCTGGGTTAGGGAATCATTCAGGATACCTTCTTAATGCTGGGTTAGGGAATCATTCAGGATAGCTTCTTAATGCTGGGGTTGATTTTTATTTTTTTTACCTTTATTTAACCAGGTAGGCAAGTTGAGAACAAGTTCTCATTTACAATTGCGACCTGGCCAAGATAAAGCAAAGCAGTTCGACACATACAACAACACAGAGTTACACATGGAGTAAAACAAACATACAGTCCATAATACAGTATAAACAAGTCTATATACGATGTGAGCAAATGAGGTGAGATAAGGGAGGTAAAGGCAAAAAAGGCCATGGTGGCAAAGTAAATACAATATAGCAAGTAAAACACTGGAATGGTAGATTTGCAGTGGAAGAATGTGCAAAGTAGAAATAAAAATAACGGGGTGCAAAGGAGCTAAATAAATAAATTAAATACAGTTGGGAAAGAGGTAGTTGTTTGGGCTAAATTATAGGTGGGCTATGTACATGTGCACTAATCTGTGAGCTGCTCTGACAGTTGGTGCTTAAAGCTAGTGAGGGAGATAAGTGTTTCCAGTTTCAGAGAATCATTCAGGATACCTGTTTGGTCAATAAGGTATAGTATATTGTTATGATTATGCAACCTGAAAGAAATTTTAAAAAAGTGAAGTTGTGATTAAAACAATATGTGTGGTCGCTCCTTTCAACAAGAACTAAAATAAGATTGCTTGAGTAAAAACAAGTGTATTTCTTTCACCAGTGTGGGTTTTCAAGCCGCTTCTCATATGATCTGGCCTGAAAATCTCCAAACAACTGAGTAGAATGTCATATTCTTTTCATAATGAAAGCTGCAATGGAGTTGCGCCATGTGATCATCTAGCGCAGCCGTGACTGTCTTGAGAATGCAGATCTGTATTCTCGCGTTGTCAGCACATATCTCGTTCTGGTAAAAGAGGGCTACAAGACCGTTCTAAATCAAGTGTCAAGGTGAAAATCAAGCTTTGTAACATATTTGAGAACGTTTGCAAATACAGAAAGAATCATTTAGTAGTCGGATTATTTGTTCACAGGCGGCTAATTGTTGATCTGGTGCACATTGCTCTAGCTAGCTTGCTAACTAGCCATTGGAAGCTAACAGTCTATAGCAAGCAATTATGTTTATCTACAATATGTTTATCTATGTTTATCTACAGTACGCTGTGTTGTGAATCACCATATTGAGTGTCAATGTCAAAAATATATGAAGTGTAAATTGTTCATTTTTAACATGACATCCATTGGCTACTCGGATCACTGGCTAGTAAGTTAGCCTGGCTAACTAGGCCGATAGTTAGGTAGCTAAGGAGGCTAGCTAGCCAACTTAATTTCAGTATTCATTAGTCATTTAGTGATTACAAATCAAATGTCAGTTTCAAATCTCATTTGCTTTAAACTATATTGCTCGAAATGTATCTATTTAGCAGTCAAGTGAGCCGAAAACTCTCAAAACGCAGTCAACCCATCGTCGCTTCAGTCTTTGGTGCACGAGACGATAGCTACAACTAATTCCAAGCATGTGCAGCAAACTGGGTTACGCGCAATGCCGTCGGGGGTACGCCAAATAAACATTTGATTCATATATATATATATATATATATATATAACGTTTATATAAATATATATATATATATATAAACTTTTATCACATTTTCAATCAGTCCATTTATATTTTCCAACAGGGCTATACATTTGGGTGAGGGTTTTTTCTCGCCTGAGTAGCCTCGTTTCACTGCCAATTAAACCATCTCGTGTTCAGCGAAATAACATAATGTCAAATGCAGGTAGCCTAGTCAAATAGACATAGTGGAGTGGTAACGGGTGTGCAAGCAGTTGCTCCCGATGCCACTTGGGGACACTGCAGCATCCACGAGAGGCTATTGCTGCCAAGGGAATGTCTGACCGCTTGAAAGCCGTTTTGGACACAGCAGTGAAAATGGATAACCTTTGTAAAGCAAGGCCCCTGAACTCTTGTGTATTTCCTGCACTATGCAATGATATGGGCAGCAACCACGTAACGCTTTTACAGAAGTGCGCTGGTTATCAAGGGGCAAATGTAACAGTATAACTTTCGTCCGTCCCCGAATCCTGTTTCCATTGATCATCCTTGAGATGTTTCTTCAACTTAATTGGAGTCCAACTGTGTTCAATTCAATTGATTGGACATATAAGGTCCCACAGTTGACAGTGCATGTCAGAGCAAAAACAAAGCCATGTGGTCGAAGGAGACCAGATTGTGGCAAGTCACAGATCTGGGGAAGGGTACCAAATAAAATTCTGCAGCATTTTTAAATTTAACTAGGCAAGTCAGTTATGAACAAATTCATATTTCCAATGACAGCCTGGGAATAGTGGGTTAACTGCCTTGTTCAGGGGCAGAATGACAGATTTTTACCTTTTCGGCTTGGGGATTCGATCTTGTAACCTTTCGGTTACTAGTCCAACGCTCTAACCACTAGGCTACCTGCCATTCCACCCACAGCATTGAAGGTCCCCAAGAACACAGTGGCCTCCATCATTCTTAAATGGAATTAGTTTGGAACCACCAAGACTCTTCTTTGAGCTGGCCACCCGGCCAAACTGAGCTATCAGGGGAGAAGGACTTTGGTCAGGGAGGTGACAAAGAACCCAATGGTCACGTCTGGAGGAAGCCTGGCACCATCCCTACGGTGAAGCATGGTGATGGCAGCATCATGCTGTGGGGATGTTTTTCAGCGGCAGGGACTGGTAGAGGGAAAGATGAACAAAGTGAAGTACGGAGAGATCCTTGATGAAAACCTGCCCCAGAACGCTCAGGACCTCAGACCGGGGTGAAGGTTCACCTTCCAACAGGACAACAACACTAAACACACAGCCAAGACAATGCAGGAGTGGCTTCAGGACAAGTCTCTGAATGTCCTTGAGTGGCCCAGCCAGAGCTCGGACTTGAACCCGATCAAACATCTCTGGAGAGACCTGAAAATAGCTGTGCAGCGTCACTCCCCATTCAACCTGACAGAGCTTGAGAGGATCTGCAGAAAATGGGAGAAACTCCCCAAATACAGGTGTGCCAAGCTTGTAGCATCATACCCCAAGAAGACTTGAGGCTGTATTCGCTGCCAAAGCTGCTTCAACAAAGTACTGAGTAAAGGGTCTGAATACTTATGTAAATGTGATGTCAGTTTATTTCTAATACATTTGTCACAGGAAGGGTATAGCTGGCTCTAGCGTGTGTGTGTCCTCAGATCAGAGGCAACATCTTTAAGATGGCACAATACGGGCATCTTTTGGTCTGCGATGGTGATCACACTGAATCTACTAGTGACACACATTACAACAAGTTTACAAGCCATTTTTTTGACACGGGATCATCAAAGTTCCCTGTAACATAACTACTTTGTGTGTGTTTTGTATGTCATGACTGTAAACACATTGTGATTTCACAATTTAACATTTGCTAAAGAGCAACCCCAGTAGGCTACTGCAGCCTCACTCTACCTGTGATATAAAAGTAATTTTTTGATAAAGCGCGAAAATGAAATAAATGATTTGGAAAAACTATTTTTTTTTGTGGAAGACTGAATAAGTGCTTCAAACGGTTTGCTTGGAATGATTTGTACTGTAGCTGTGATCTCTATCTGTGAATGATCTGTACTGTAGCTGTGATCTCTATCTGTGAATGATCTGTACTGTAGCTGTGATCTCTATCTGTGAATGATCTGTACTGTAGCTGTGATCTCTATCTGTGAATGATTTGTACTGTAGCTGTGATCTCTATCTGTGAATGATCTGTACTGTAGCTGTGATCTCTATCTGTGAATGATCTGTACTGTAGCTGTGATCTCTATCTGTGAATGATCTGTACTGTAGCTGTGATCTCTATCTGTGAATGATTTGTACTGTAGCTGTGATCTCTATCTGTGAATGATTTGTACTGTAGCTGTGATCTCTATCTGTGAATTAATTACAGAAGATACCTTTGTCCATTGACTCTTCTGTGTAATGTACTGGAACTGAGATTCATGATTTAAGGGCTGGTCAGTAAGCTAAAGATAACCCAATAATAGCTTCACATTACTGACTTGCCATCGCCATAGCAACGTGAGCTAGCTAGTTCCATTTTATTAGCAGTGATTCCTAGTGCATGGAATATTGAGCACGTTCTATCCCTTTATTGTTTAGTGAAACTCACCTTTCACATGTTGTGCTTCCTCTTTTGGATCCATCTCTAGCCTTCCATGTCTGAACCAAAGTCCACAGAGTCCCCGGAGGAGAGAGCAGTCAAAGTGGAGGAGGAGGAGAAAGCAGTCAAAGTGGAGGAGGAGGAGAGAGCAGTCAAAGTGGAGGAGGAGAGAGCTGTCACAGAGGAGATGGAGGAGGAGAGAGCAGTCAAAGAGGAGTTGGAGGAGAGAGCAGCCAAAGAGGAGATGGAGGAGGAGAGAGCAGTCAAAGAGGAGGTGGAGGAGGAGAGAGAAGTCAAAGTGGAGGTGGAGGAGGAGAGAGAAGTCAAAGTGGAGGTGGAGGAGGAGAGAGCAGTCAAAGAGGAGGTGGAGGTGGAGAGAGCAGTCAAAGAGGAGGTGGAGGAGGAGAGAGCAGTTAAAGTAGAGGAGGAGGAGAGAGCAGTCAAAGAGGAGGTAGAGGAGGAGAGAGCAGTCAAAGTGGAGGAGGAGAAAGCAGTCAAAGAGGAGGTGGAGGAGGAGAGAGCAGTCACAGAGGAGATGGAGGAGGAGAGAGCAGTCAAAGTGGAGGTGGAGGAGGAGAGAGCAGTCAAAGAGGAGGTGGAGAGAGCAGTCAAGGGGGAGGTGGAGGAGGAGAGAGCAGTCGAAGACGTGGAGGAGAGAGCAGCCAAAGTGGAGGTGGAGGAGGAGAGAGCAGCCAAAGTGGAGGTGGAGGAGGAGAGAACAGTCAAAGAGGAGGTGGAGGAGAGAGCAGTCAATGAAGAAGAGGAGAACAGGGAAGTGTCTGCTCCAGACCTAGAGGAGGAAGTAGATAGTATCACTGACCCAGGTAAGTTCAGGTGTGGAGTACGGAGAGAGGTTGTTGCCTTGGCAGCCACAGGGGATTCCAGAACTATTGTATTGCTTCTACTTGCATCAAAAGTCTTTTAAATCCCATTTCAATGTTACCGTTCTAATTCTAACCCCATATCTGTTCATATTCCCACAGGAGAGATCTCCAACACAGGTTCAGACAGTGAGCCCAGTTCCACAGCATCAGGAAACCATAAACAACACAGACGGAGGAACTCAAGACAGAAACATCACCACTGCATGGACTGCTTCACTAGTTTCTATGAGCCAGAGGAGTTGAGAAGGCACACTTGTAGGCCAAGACCCTGCACAGACTGCAGAGACTGTTTTATTTGTCCAACTCACCCCAAATCTCCCCATCAGATTAACAAAAGAAAGAAGCCTCACCCGTGTGGTCAACGTGCGGAGAGATTTCAGACCCCGAGCACTTTGAAGAGGCACCAGCTTATTCACACAGGAAAGAAGTCGTGCCACTGCTTTCAGTGTAGGAAGAGGTTCCATCGTGTAGACACCGTAAAGGCTCACCAGAGAATGCACACAGGGGAGAAGCCTTTCCACTGCTCCTTGTGCGGGAAGACTTTTGGTTGGTCAATACATTTGAAGAGACACCAGAAAATACACACAGAGGAGAAGCTTTTCCACTGCTCCCAATGTGGGAAGCGTTTTAATCAGTTATCAAATTTAACGAAACACCAACAAACTCACACAAGAGAGAAACCTTTTCACTGCTCTCAGTGTGGGAAGAGTTTCAGTCTGTCATCATATCTGAAGAGGCACCAAATAACTCACACAGAAGAGAAACCATTCTGCTGTGATCATTGTGGGAAGAGTTTTAAATTGGAAGGAAGCCTTAAGAGTCATCAGAGAATGCATAGTGGAGAGAAGCCCCACCACTGCTCCCAATGTGGTAAGCGCTTCAGTCAGGCAGGAGACTTAAAGAGACATCAGAGAATACATAGTGGAGAGAAGCCATACCACTGCTCTCAATGTGGAAAAAGCTTCAGTCGGTTAAATGTCCTAAAGCAACATCAGAGAAGACACACAGGGGAGAATCCTTTCCACTGCTCCCAATGTGGGAAGACCTTCAGCGAGAAAGGAAATCTAAAGCAACACCAGAGAATACACACGGGAGAGAAGCCATACAGCTGTGATCAGTGCGGGAATTGTTTTAAATGGAAAGAAATGCTGAAAGAACATCAAGAAGCAATTCACAGTGCAGTGCCCAACACTGACCTTATAATGGAGCTGCCAAGCTGGGCATCTACATATCTGACTAATATTGACTGACTGTTTTTGTAATTATTCTGTTAAACCTTTTTTACATGTACAGTGGGGAGAACAAGTATTTGATACACTGCCGATTTTGCAGGTTTTCTTCTTACTTACAAAGCATGTAGAGGTCTGTAATTTTTATCATAGGTACACTTCAACTGTGAGAGACGGAATCTAAAACAAAAAGAAAATCAGAAAATCACATTTGTATGTTTTTAAGTAATTCATTTGCATTTTATTGCATGACATAAGTATTTGATACATGAGAAAAGCAGAACTTAATATTTGGTACAGAAACCTTTGTTTGCAATTACAGAGATCATATGTTTCCTGTAGTTCTTGACCAGGTTTGCACACACTGCAGCAGGGATTTTGGCCCACTCCTCCATACAGACCTTCTCCAGATCCTTCAGGTTTCGGGGCTGTCGCTGGGCAATACAGACTTTCAGCTCCCTCCAAAGATTTTCTATTGGGTTCAGGTCTGGAGACTGGCTAGGCCACTCCAGGACCTTGAGATGCTTCTTACGGAGCCACTCCTTAGTTGCCCTGGCTGTGTGTTTCGGGTCGTTGTCATGCTGGAAGACCCAGCCACGACCCATCTTCAAAATGCTCTTACTGAAGGAAGGAGGTTGTTGGCCAAGATCTCGCGATATATGGCCTCGTCCATCCTCCCCTCAATACGGTGCAGTCGTCCTGTACCCTTTGCAGAAAAGCATCCCCAAAGAATGATGTTTCCACCTCCATGCTTCACAGTTGGGATGGTGTTCTTGGGGTTGTACTCATCCTTCTTCTTCCTCCAAACACGGCGAGTGGAGTTTCGACCAAAAAGCTCTATTTTTGTCTCATCAGACCACATGACCTTCTCCCATTCCTCCTCTGGATCATCCAGATGGTCATTGGCAAACTTCAGACGGGCCTGGACATGCGCTGGCTTGAGCAGGGGGACCTTGCGTGCGCTGCAGGATTTTAATCCATGACGGTGTAGTTTGTTACTAATGGTTTTCTTTGAGCCTGTGGTCCCAGCTCTCTTCAGGTCATTGACCAGGTCCTGCCGTGTAGTTCTGGGCTGATCCCTCACCTTTCTCATGATCATTGATGCCCCACGAGGTGAGATCTTGCATGGAGCCCCAGACCGAGGGTGATTGACCGTCGTCTTGAACTTCTTCCATTTTCAAATAATTGCGCTAACAGTTGTTGCCTTCTCACCAAGCTGGTTGCCTATTGTCCTGTAGCCCATCCCAGCCTTGTGCAGGTCTACAATTTTATCCCTGATGTCCTTACACAGCTCTCTGGTCTTGGCCATTGTGGAGAGGTTGGAGTCTGTTTGATTGAGTGTGTGGACAGGTGTCTTTTATACAGGTCACGAGTTCAAACAGGTGCAGTTAATACAGGTAATGAGTGGAGAACAGGAGGGCTTCTTAAAGAAAAACTAACAGGTCTGTGAGAGCCGGAATTCTTACTGGTTGGTAGGTGATCAAATACTTATGTCATGCAATAAAATGCAAATGAATTACTTAAAAATCATACAATGTGGTTTTCTGGATTTTGGGATTTTTAGATTCCGTCTCTCACAGTTGAAGTGTACCTATGATAAAAATTACAGACCTCTACGTGCTTTCTAAGTAGGAAAACCTGCAAAACCGGCAGTGTGTCAAATAACTTGTTCTCCCCACTGTATGTTTTACCTTTTACCACTTTGTTAACAGAGGGGGAGGTGGGAGGGGGGGTTGAACTCCGGTCTCCGGTGGGGAAAAGAGGACATGTGACTGTCTGGGTGTGTTAACACTTGACCCCAGGCGTTGCATAATTACCCTGCAAGACCTGAAGTCCATCTGTAATATTCTCATATGAAAATGTACTAAAGGGTATGAATTATGACATCACGTTTTAATTCAAGTGTATTTTCTTCCAGAAATGCATTTAGTTTCTATCTGCATAAATGAAAACTTTCTGAACAAAATGGATATTATGGATTTGGGGTGGCAGGGTAGCCTAGTGGATAGAGGCAGGGTAGCCTAGTGGATAGAGGCAGGGTAGCCTAGTGGATAGAGGCAGGGTAGCCTAGTGGATAGAGGCAGGATAGCCTAGTGGTTAGAGGCAGGATAGCCTAGTGGTTAGAGGCAGGGTAGCCTAGTGGTTAGAGGCAGGGTAGCCTAGTGGTTAGAGGCAGGGTAGCCTAGTGGTTAGAGGCAGAGTAGCCTAGCGGTTAGAGGCAGAGTAGCCTAGCGGTTAGAGGCAGAGTAGCCTAGCGGTTAGAGGCAGGGTAGCCTAGCGGTTAGAGGCAGGGTAGCCTAGCGGTTAGAGGCAGGGTAGCCTAGCGGTTAGAGGCAGGGTAGCCTAGCGGTTAGAGGCAGGGTAGCCTAGCGGTTCGAGGCAGGGTAGCCTAAACCCCTGAGCTGACAAGGTACAACTATGTCGTTCTGCCCCTGAACAGGCAGTTAACCCACTGTTCCTAGGCTGTTATTGAAAATAAGAATTTGTTCTTAACTGACTTTCCTAGTTAAATAAAGGTAATTAAAAAAAACAATGTTTTAATATTATCTCAAGTCAATCACTCTCCTCTTGGGAATGTTTGATTTGCGTATCGATGTTATTGCACCAACACATTAGTAACACAGGGTGTTACAGTAATAGTATTACGCTAGTCCATAACGAGGTAATATGATGAGTTATACTTTGTATCTGAGTAATATGTAGATGTAGTCATGCCACCTAAACCTAGATTCCGAGTAGAGTCCCTCGTGTTCTAGTGGGAGTCCTTTTTAATACTCCAGTCACGAGTCCCTTGGTAAAAGTTATCGTCCAACCATTTTTTTTTTCAAAAGCTTGTTTTCATTAGTGTTGTACATTTGTACGACTAAAATATCTGTAACATTTGCTGCTGTAGCTAGTATGTTGAATTATCAACTGTCACCACTGGTTGAGTCGTGAAAATCGTGACTTGAGTCTGAGTCAAGTCTGAGTCGTGAAGATCGTGACTTGAGTCTGAGTCAAGTCTGAGTCGGGGACTCGAGTACTACATTTTATTTGTGCAAATTGATGTCAATTCACTAGTGTCTGGGTTTAACACGTTAGTAACGTAACATTTTACAGTAGTACTATTACTGTAACAAAACATTTTACAGTAATACTATTACTGTAACAAAACATTTTACAGTAATACTATTACTGTAACAAAACATTTTACAGTAATACTATTAATTTTGTCAGTAACAAGGTACTACAATGAATTAGAATTTGTATTTGAGAAATAATGTAATAAGGTCATTGTGATAGTCCCACTGAGCCCAAACCAGATGGGATGGCGTATTGCTGCAGAATGCTGTGGTAGCCATGCTGGTTAAGTGTGTCTCGAATTCTAAATAAATCACTGACAGTGTCACCAGTGAAGCACCATCACACCTCCTCCTCCATGCTTCACGGTGGGAACCACACATGGAGAGATCATCCTTTCACCTACTCTGCTTCTTACAAAGAAACGGCGGTTGGAACCAAAAATCTCAAATTTGGACTCATCAGACCAAAAGACAGATTTCCACCGGTCTAATGTTCATTGCTCGTGTTTCTTGGCCCAAGCAAGTCTCTTCTTATTATTGGTGTCTTTTAGTAGTGGTTTCTTTGCAGCAATTCGACCATGAAGGCATGATTGACGCAGTCTCCTCTGAACAGTTGATGTTGAGATGTGTCTGTTACTTGAACTCTGTGAAGCATTTATTTGGGCTGCAATCTGAGGTGCAGTTAACTGTAATGAACTTATCCTCTGCAGCAGAGGTAACTCTGGGTCTTTGTTTCCTGTGGCGGTCCTCATGAGAGGCAGTTTCATCATAGCGCTTGATGGTTTTTACTTCACTCGTTCATGTGACAGGCCATAGCATCATGCTGCGTTGTTGACAATATGACTAAGCGCCACAAATTGCTGTTCAATTTCAGCAGGGTGCGCTTCCCTCACCTGCTTCACTTGGTCACGTGACGGGACATAGCTCGGTGCAACCAAGGCCAGAATAATCAAATCCCCTCATTGGCATGACCCTTCACAACAAGGTGATTCAGCTGAAGCCTCTGTGTTAGTGCTGGGATGGAACAAGAGCCTGCACACCATGTGGATGGGCCGTCCAGAACAGGAGTTACAGGCCCCTGATATACTGTTATTAACTGACAGATGTCATTAAGCAGTTGAGTAAACTGTCATTATAAAACTGTATTGTACATATTTGATGTATTTTATCAGAGCCCTGGGAGGATCAGATAGTAACTCCTGATCCAATACATGTTAAGGGTGCTTTAAATGACTCGCAAAGTAGTTTTATCACCACAGACAGGAGTTTGGCTGAGACACCCCACAGCCAGTAAAAATCTAAATCTGGGAGTGAAATGTCACAAGTTGTGGCATGGATCCACAAAACAACCAGTCTTGGCTCGGTTCATTCAGATCTTATTTCCCAGATCACATATCTCACTGTAAATTTATTATGGTGTCAGCAATGTGAGGACCTCATGGTTGACTAATAAGGTCAACATAATGTGCTGGCCTGTATCGGGGGCGGCAGGTAGCCTAGTGGTTAGAGCGTTGGGACAGTAACTGAAAGGTTGCTGGATCGAATCCCCGAGCTGAGAAGGTATAAATCTGTCGTTCTGCCCCTGAACAAGCCAGTTAACCCACTGATCCCCGGTAGGCCGTCATTGTAAATTAGAATTTGTTCTTAATTGACTGGTTAAATAAATAAAGGTATACAATTGGATCTCTGTGGTCCACAGTATAGGTATGAGGTGTTCACCTTTCAGCATGCAGTGTGAAGTCAATGGAGGGATAAATGTAATATGAACCTAATACATTTACAAGGAGAAACACTTGGATCAAATGGGGAGTTGTTGGATTTTACAGCAGGATTTACACATCTTTAGACAAACCTGTAGTCAACAGTATTACCCCCTGCCAGTGACCTTCTCCTAACATGGCCGTGATCCAAAACTGGGTGTCAGAAATACATGCAGCCTGAAGTAGTTTAGGATTACTGTATGACCCTGCCTCATAGAGATGGTATCAAACCTGCTGAACTGTTCATGAAACTAACATTTGATCCCATATAGTCCATAGCAGAGCCACAAGAAGTGTACCTAAGAAGTGTATTCCAAGCCCAATATGGCCATGTTCAGAAACAGGTGTGTCAGAAATGGCTGAACTCCCCTTCAGCTGCAGCTGTTGGAACACAAGTGTCTCTGGGGGAGCAGGGGACTCTTCCTAGCCAAGCCTGTTGGGACACAAGTGTCTCCGGGGGAGCAGGGGACTCTTCCTAGCCAAGCCTGTTGGAACACAAGTGTCTCTGGGGGAGCAGGGGACTCTTCCTAGCCAAGCCTGTTGGAACACAAGTGTCTCTGGGGGAGCAGGGGACTCTTCCTAGCCAAGCCTGTTGGGACACAAGTGTCTCCGGGGGAGCAGGGGACTCTTCCTAGCCAAGCCTGTTGGAACACAAGTGTCTCCGGGGGAGCAGGGGACTCTTCCTAGCCAAGCCTGTTGGGACACAAGTGTCTCTGGGGGAGCAGGGGACTCTTCCTAGCCAAGCCTGTTGGGACACAAGTGTCTCTGGGGGAGCAGGGGACTCTTCCTAGCCAAGCCTGTTGGAACACAAGTGTCTCTGGGGGAGCAGGGGACTCTTCCTAGCCAAGCCTTTTGGGACACAAGTGTCTCTGAGAGAGCAGGGGACTCTTCCTAGCCAAGCCTGTTGGGACACAAGTGTCTCTCGGGGAGCAGGGGACTATTCCTAGCCAAGCCTGTTAGAACACAAGTGTCTCTGGGGGAGCAGGGGACTCTTCCTAGCCAAGCCTGTTGGAACACAAGTGTCTCTGGGGGAGCAGGGGACTCTTCCTAGCCAAGCCTGTTGGGACACAAGTGTCTCCGGGGGAGCAGGGGACTCTTCCTAGCCAAGCCTGTTGGAACACAAGTGTCTCTGAGAGAGCAGGGGACTCTTCCTAGCCAAGCCTGTTGGGACACAAGTGTCTCTGGGGGAGCAGGGGACTCTTCCTAGCCAAGCCTGTTGGAACACAAGTGTCTCTGGGGGAGCAGGGGACTCTTCCTAGCCAAGCCTGTTGGGACACAAGTGTCTCTGGGGGAGCAGGGGACTCTTCCTAGCCAAGCCTGTTGGAACACAAGTGTCTCTGGGGGAGCAGGGGACTCTTCCTAGCCAAGCCTGTTGGAACACAAGTGTCTCTGGGGGAGCAGGGGACTCTTCCTAGCCAAGCCTGTTGGAACACAAGTGTCTCTGGGGGAGCAGGGGACTCTTCCTAGCCAAGCCTGTTGGGACACAAGTGTCTCCGGGGGAGCAGGGGACTCTTCCTAGCCAAGCCTGTTGGAACACAAGTGTCTCTGGGGGAGCAGGGGACTCTTCCTAGCCAAGCCTGTTGGAACACAAGTGTCTCTGGGGGAGCAGGGGACTCTTCCTAGCCAAGCCTGTTGGGACACAAGTGTCTCCGGGGGAGCAGGGGACTCTTCCTAGCCAAGCCTGTTGGAACACAAGTGTCTCCGGGGGAGCAGGGGACTCTTCCTAGCCAAGCCTGTTGGGACACAAGTGTCTCTGGGGGAGCAGGGGACTCTTCCTAGCCAAGCCTGTTGGGACACAAGTGTCTCTGGGGGAGCAGGGGACTCTTCCTAGCCAAGCCTGTTGGAACACAAGTGTCTCTGGGGGAGCAGGGGACTCTTCCTAGCCAAGCCTTTTGGGACACAAGTGTCTCTGAGAGAGCAGGGGACTCTTCCTAGCCAAGCCTGTTGGGACACAAGTGTCTCTCGGGGAGCAGGGGACTATTCCTAGCCAAGCCTGTTAGAACACAAGTGTCTCTGGGGGAGCAGGGGACTCTTCCTAGCCAAGCCTGTTGGAACACAAGTGTCTCTGGGGGAGCAGGGGACTCTTCCTAGCCAAGCCTGTTGGGACACAAGTGTCTCCGGGGGAGCAGGGGACTCTTCCTAGCCAAGCCTGTTGGAACACAAGTGTCTCTGAGAGAGCAGGGGACTCTTCCTAGCCAAGCCTGTTGGGACACAAGTGTCTCTGGGGGAGCAGGGGACTCTTCCTAGCCAAGCCTGTTGGAACACAAGTGTCTCTGGGGGAGCAGGGGACTCTTCCTAGCCAAGCCTGTTGGGACACAAGTGTCTCTGGGGGAGCAGGGGACTCTTCCTAGCCAAGCCTGTTGGAACACAAGTGTCTCTGGGGGAGCAGGGGACTCTTCCTAGCCAAGCCTGTTGGAACACAAGTGTCTCTGGGGGAGCAGGGGACTCTTCCTAGCCAAGCCTGTTGGAACACAAGTGTCTCTGGGGGAGCAGGGGACTCTTCCTAGCCAAGCCTGTTGGGACACAAGTGTCTCTGGGGGAGCAGGGGACTCTTCCTAGCCAAGCCTGTTGGAACACAAGTGTCTCTGGGGGAGCAGGGGACTCTTCCTAGCCAAGCCTGTTGGAACACAAGTGTCTCTGGGGGAGCAGGGGACTCTTCCTAGCCAAGCCTGTTGGAACACAAGTGTCTCTGGGGGAGCAGGGGACTCTTCCTAGCCAAGCCTGTTGGGACACAAGTGTCTCCGGGGGAGCAGGGGACTCTTCCTAGCCAAGCCTGTTGGGACACAAGTGTCTCCGGGGGAGCAGGGGACTCTTCCTAGCCAAGCCTGTTGGAACACAAGTGTCTCTGAGAGAGCAGGGGACTCTTCCTAGCCAAGCCTGTTGGGACACAAGCGTCTCTGGGGGAGCAGGGGACTCTTCCTAGCCAAGCCTGTTGGAACACAAGTGTCTCTGAGAGAGCAGGGGACTCTTCCTAGCCAAGCCTGTTGGGACACAAGCGTCTCTGGGGGAGCAGGGGACTCTTCCTAGCCAAGCCTGTTGGAACACAAGTGTCTCTGGGGGAGCAGGGGACTCTTCCTAGCCAAGTCTGTTGGAACACAAGTGTCTCTGGGGGAGCAGGGGACTCTTCCTACCAAAGCCTGTTGGAACACAAGCGCCTCTGGGGGAGCAGGGGACTCGTCCTTGCCAAGCCTTTTGGAACAGAAAGGACAAGTGACAGTCTAATCCACTAGATGACCCCACCAAGGATCACTGTTTAGAAGTTAAACCCTTCACATTCAGTCACACAATTGGAAGACTGATTTAAATCATGAGGAAAATGGGAAGTGTTCCTGTCTGCCTGTGAATAGAAGGAGTTGAATAGAAGGAGTTGAATAGAAGGAGTTGAATAGAAGGAGTTGAATAGAAGGAGTTGAATAGAAGGAGTTGAATAGAAGTAGTTGAATAGAAGGAGTTGAATAGAAGGAGTTGAATAGAAGGAGATGAATAGAAGGTGTTGAATAGAAGGTGTTGAATAGAAGGAGTTGAATAGAAGGTGTAGAATAGAAGGAGTTGAATAGAAGGAGTTGAATAGAAGGTGTAGAATAGAAGGAGTTGAATAGAAGGAGTTGAACAGAAGGAGTTGAACAGAAGGAGTTGAACAGAAGGAGTTGAATAGAAGGAGTTGAATAGAAGGAGTTGAACAGAAGGTGTAGAATAGAAGGTGTTGAATCGAAGGTGTTGAATAGAAGGAGTTGAATAGAAGGAGTTGTATAGAAGGTGTTGATGTGCTGAATAGAAGGAGTTGAATAGAAGGAGTAGAATAGGAGTTGAATAGAAGGAGTTGAATAGAAGGAGTTGAACAGAAGGAGTAGAATAGGATTTGTTGAATAGAAGGTGTTGAATAGAAGGTGTTGAATAGAAGGTGTTGAATAGAAGGAGTTGAACAGAAGGAGTTGAACAGAAGGAGTTGAACAGAAGGAGTAGAATAGGAGTTGAATAGAAGGAGTTGAATAGAAGGTGTAGAATAGGAGTTGAATAGAAGGAGTTGAATAGAAGGAGTTGAATAGAAGGAGTTGAATAGAAGGTGTAGAATAGGAGTTGAATAGAAGGTGTAGAATAGGAGTTGAATAGAAGGAGTTGAATAGAAGGAGTTGAATAGAAGGTGTTGAATAGAAGGAGTTGAATAGAAGGTGTAGAATAGGAGTTGAATAGAAGGTGTAGAATAGGAGTTGAATAGAAGGAGTTGAATAGAAGGAGTTGAATAGAAGGTGTAGAATAGGAGTTGAATAGAAGGTGTAGAATAGGAGTTGAATAGAAGGAGTTGAATAGAAGGAGTTGAATAGAAGGTGTTGAATAGAAGGAGTTGAATAGAAGGAGTTGAATAGAAGGAGTTGAATAGAAGGAGTTGAATAGAAGGAGTTGAACAGAAGGAGTTGAACAGAAGGAGTTGAACAGAAGGAGTTGAACAGAAGGTGTTGAATAGAAGGAGTTGAATAGAAGGAGTTGAACAGAAGGAGTTGAACAGAAGGAGTTGAATAGAAGGTGTTGAATAGAAGGAGTTGAATAGAAGGAGTTGAATAGAAGGAGTTGAACAGAAGGAGTTGAATAGAAGGTTGACCAGTTTAACTGCAGCTTTGGTAATAGTCTTGACCTCCAGGGTTGTGTTCATTAGGCACAGTGTAGCAAAACATTAATAAGCTGGTGGCCAACGGGCTTCCTGAGTTGGCATCGATAAATGTTAAATTAATTAACCGTCACAACTAAGCCAATATGGCAACAATTAGGATCAACTTGAATTTGCAAATCAATCTGAATGAAGGTCAACACACTCCGTGCCTCTTGTCTCGTTCGAATCAGTGGCAGAGAACCTCATAACAGGGCCGCTGCAGAGAACCTCATAACAGGGCCGTTACAGAGAACCTCATAACAGGGCAGCCGTTACAGAGAACCTCATAACAGGGCCGTTACAGAGAACCTCATAACAGGGCCGTTACAGAGAACCTCATAACAGGGCCGTTACAGAGAACAGGGCCGTTGCAGAGAACCTCATAACAGGGCCGTTACAGAGAACCTCATAACAGGGCCGTTACAGAGAACCTCACAACAGGGCCGTTACAGAGAACCTCATAACAGGGCCGTTACAGAGAACAGGGCCGTTGCAGAGAACCTCATAACAGGGCCGTTGCAGAGAACCTCATAACAGGGCCGTTACAGAGAACCTCATAACAGGGCCGTTACAGAGAACCTCATAACAGGGCCGTTACAGAGAACCTCACAACAGGGCCGTTACAGAGAACCTCATAACAGGGCCGTTACAGAGAACAGGGCCGTTGCAGAGAACCTCATAACAGGGCCGTTGCAGAGAACCTCATAACAGGGCCGTTGCAGAGAACCTCATAACAGGGCCGTTACAGAGAACCTCATAACAGGGCCGTTGAGAGAACCTCATAACAGGGCCGTTACAGAGAACCTCATAACAGGGCCGTTACAGAGAACCTCATAACAGGGCCGTTACAGAGAACAGGGCCGTTACAGAGAACAGGGCCGTTACAGAGAACCTCATAACAGGGCCGTTACAGAGAACCTCATAACAGGGCTGTTACAGAGAACAGGGCCGTTACAGAGAACCTCATAACAGGGCCGTTACAGAGAACCTCATAACAGGGCCGTTACAGAGAACCTCATAACAGGGCCGTTACAGAGAACCTCATAACAGGGCCGTTACAGAGAACCTCATAACAGGGCCGTTACAGAGAACCTCATAACAGGGCCGTTACAGAGAACCTCATAACAGGGCCGTTACAGAGAACCTCATAACAGGGCCGTTACAGAGAACCTCATAACAGGGTCGTTACAGAGAACCTCATAACAGGGCCGCTGCAGAGAACCTCATAACAGGGGCGTTACAGAGAACCTCATAACAGGGCCGTTACAGAGAACCTCATAACAGGGCCGTTACAGAGAACCTCATAACAGGGCCGTTACGGAGGACAAATGATCCAACTTTAATGTTTTTCCTCAATGATGCTTTAACATGATGTCAAATATGTCAACAACGTTTCCTCCAGAGGACCCTTCTAATGTTTAAATGTTAAAAAAAAGAAAATATCATAAATAATTTTTTATCTGTATTTTGTTGATCTAGTTTGGTGAGGAACCACCCCAATAGCTTTCTAATAGCTACACTAATGTGACATACAGACTGTGATTCTCTAGCTAACCGTCCTTTCTCCAGTAGTTAATGTTTCCTCTTTCAGAACCTGTTCATAATCCACTTCCCTCTTCCTACTTACATGATGAACACTACATCTGTTCATAATCCACTTCCCTCTTCCTATTTACATGATGAACACTACATCTGTTCATAATCCACTTCCCTCTTCCTATTTACATGATGAACACTACATCTGTTCATAATCCACTTCCCTCTTCCTACTTACATGATGAACACTACATCTGTTCATAATCCACTTCCCTCTTCCTATTTACATGATGAACACTACATCTGTTCATAATCCACTTCCCTCTTCCTACTTACATGATGAACACTACATCTGTTCATAATCCACTTCCCTCTTCCTATTTACATGATGAACACTACATCTGTTCATAATCCACTTCCCTCTTCCTATTTACATGATGAACACTACATCTGTTCATAATCCACTTCCCTCTTCCTACTTACATGATGAACACTACATCTGTTCATAATCCACTTCCCTCTTCCTATTTACATGATGAACACTACATCTGTTCATAATCCACTTCCCTCTTCCTATTTACATGATGAACACTACATCTGTTCATAATCCACTTCCCTCTTCCTATTTACATGATGAACACTACATCTGAAACTATGAAAATCACAACATTGAAGTAACCAACGGCAACAAATACAACAAGGTCTCTTGCCGCTTCACGTCTTCAACCCCTGATGACATCAGAGTGGGATGCATGTGTCTGATCGACTTGCCCTCGCACTCCCTTGGGGCAAAACCTTTATATAGGATTAGGATTCCGCAGTATCTTATTGGTTGCAATGCGTCAACCAATGGTTGCATGCCACGTCAAATTGCTATATCATATGATGTGGTTAGCTGATATGCAGACCCAGGCATTTCTGAGATCTGGCATGCTTCTCCACTGTAGTCAGCATGGAGGGTCATTGTGTTTCAGAACCACAGATTTCACAAAACTTACAACTAATGTAATCTGACAGGGTGGGTAACTGCTCACTGCTAACAAAACCTGCCTTCTGACACCATGTGTCTGTGTCTGTGTTGGCTGACTGTTGGGCCTTCATTCCAACCTCTCCCACCACTGTGGATTCTATTTATAGCCGTCTCATAAAAGTGTGGCACCTCGGCTATGTGTGAAGCCTCCGCTATGCTGACAAAGTGATCTAGCCTCTAACTCAATGCAATTTGAACCCTCTGGTAAATCTGGATAAGTATAACATTACCAAATACATTAAACTACTTTTTTTTCTCCCCTAAACGGGTCTAGACTTGTTATTGCTTGTTGAGCAGATGGGGATTTATGAAACTTACTCCTCAGGACTTGAACCCCATTATAAACCCGTGGTTTGAATTGAAGAGGGCAGTCCGTCAGTGCAGACATCCCAGATTTACCACCATATTTGACAGTAGGTATGTTGTTGTTTACTGCTTAAGAACCCTTATTTCCTGCCAAACACACCACTGGTGTACGTGGGCAAAGAGCTCTAATTTCATGTCTACTGAAACCCTCTGAACTGGAACAGCCATTTCAGTAAAGGGTGTAATAAGTCTAAATACTAATAGATTGGATTAGTGTAGAAAAAATGCTATTTATCTTTGTGTAGCATAAGATTCATTAATTAATCAACCAATGTTGAGTTAAGGTTGGCGGAATCTTATTCAAAATGATTCACAACTTTTATGGCTGTCAAAGGTGTTTTCACCAAGTTAACCTTGGGGGCCTCCTGAGTGGCGCAGCGGTCTAAGGCACTGTATCGCAGTGCTAGAGGCGTCACTACAGACCCGGGATCGATCTCAGGCTGTGTCGCAATGTCCTTCTCCCATCGCGCACTGACTTGGGTAGCCAGTTTAGAACAATGCCTCCTTGTCCTTGTCCCATAGTGCACTGACTTGGGTAGCCAGTTTAGAACAATCCCTCCTTGTCCTTGTCCCATAGCGCACTGACTTGGGTAGCCAGTTTAGAACAATCCCTCCTTGTCCTTGTCCCATAGTGCACTGACTTGGGTAGCCAGTTTAGAACAATGCCTCCTTGTCCCATAGCGCACTGACTTGGGTAGCCAGTTTAGAACCATCCCTCCTTGTCTCCTCATCCTGGCATCTGGGAAACTGAGCCGGTGTCGTGTTTTATTACAGGTGCCTCTCAGCGCTGGATAAAGTGTTCCCTGGTGGATGTCAGTCAGGCTGTGCCGGACCAACCCGTGTGGAGGGCCTTCGTATCCCATTCAGATCTTGGTTCTGAGGCAGATGGTCTCCAATACAACTCAAAAGATGATCTGGTCCCAGATGACTATGAGACAGACACTGAGCACAAACAGACTAAAAACCAAAATGAACTTTTAGCTCTAAAATGTAGTATAGTAATTCCATTAGTGCCTCAAAATATTTATTTTACAAGTATTTTGATGGCATGAAACAGAACAGGGAAGCTCAGTACAGGGAAGCTCAGTACAGGGAAGCTCAGTACAGGGAAACTCAGAACAGGGAAACTCAGAACAGGGAAACTCAGAACAGGGAAACTCAGAACAGGGAAACTCAGTACAGGGAAACTCAGTACAGGGAAGCTCAGTACATGTGTGAGGATTGTCTTTGCGTGGTTAGCGTGGTGGAAAATGCTGATACAAAAGGTGTACTGGAGGAGCTGTGGCAATCGGAAAGACTGAAAGGTCATTAAAAAATATATACATTTGCCATTAGAAGAGCACATTCCGAATTTGCTGCAGGAACCTGATATTACAGGTTACAATCTAAAGCATTGATTTGATAGAGTTCAAAAGAAAACCCAGCTTCTATAGATAATGTACAGTGCCTTCAGAAAGTATTCAGACCCCTTGACTTTTCCCACATTTAGTTATGTTGCAGGCATATTCTGAAATAGATTATAATCCCCCCCCCCCCCCCCCCTCAATCTACACACAATACCACATAATGACAAAGCAAAAACAGGTTTTTTGAAAATGTATTTAAAAAAGAATGTAAAACTGATATCACATTTATATAAATATTCAGACCCTTTACTCAGTACTTTGTTGATACACCTTTGGCAGAGATTACAGCCTTGAGTCTTCTTGGGTATGACGCTACAGTTTTGGCACACCTGTATTTGGAGAGTTTCTCACATTCTTCTCTGCAGATCCTCTCAAGCTCTGTCAGGTTGAATGGGGAGCGACGCTGCACAGCTATTTTCAGGTCTCTCCAGAGATGTTCCTGCATTGTCTTGGCTGTGTGCTTAGGTTCATTGTCCGGTTGGAAGGTGAACCTTCGCCCCAGTCTGAGGTCCTGAGCGCTCTGGAGCAGGTTTTCATCAAGGATCTCTTTGTACTTTGCTCCGTTCATCTTTGCCTCGATCCTGACTAGTCTCCCTTTCATAACCGCTGAAAAACATCCCCACAGCATGATGCTGCCACCACCATGCTTCACCGTAGGAATGGTGTCAGGTTTCCTCCAGACATGATGCTGCCACCACCATGCTTCACCGTAGGAATGGTGTCAGGTTTCCTCCAGACATGATGCTGCCACCACCATGCTTCACCGTAGGAATGGTGTCAGATTTCCTCCAGACGTGACGCTTGGCATTCAGGCCAAAGAGTTCAATCTTGGTTTCATCGGACCAGATAATCTTGTTTCTCATTGTCTAAGAGTCTTTAGGTGCCTTTAGGCAAACTCCAAGCGGGCTGTCATGTGCCTTTTACTGAGGAATGGCTTCCGTCTGGCCACTCTACCATAAAGGCCTGATTGGTGGAGTGCTGCAGAGATAGGAGAACCTTCCAGAAGGACAACTATCTCCACAGAGGAACTCTGTCAGAGTGACCATCAGGATCTCGGTCACCTCCCTGACCAAGGCCCTTCTCCCCCAATTTCTCAGTTTGGCCAGGCGGCCAGTTCTAGGAATAGTTTTGGCGGTTCCAAACTTCTTCCATGAAGAATGATGGAGGCCACTGTTGGTACCCTTCCCCAGATCTGTGCCTCGACACAATCCGGCCTCTTAGCTCTAAGGACAATTCCTTCAACCCCATGGCTTGGTTTTTGCTCTGACATGCACTGTCAACTGTGGGACCTTATATAGACAGGTGTGTGCCTTTCCAAATCATGTCCAATCAATTGAATTTACCATAGGTGGACTTCTATCAAGTTGTTGAAACATCTCAAGGATGATCAATGGGAACAGGATGCACCTGAGCTCAATTTCGAGTCTCATAGCAAAGAGTCTGAATACTTATGTAAAAAAAAAAAATTCTACATTTGCAAAAATAAAATTAAACCTATTTTTGCTTTGTCATTATGGGGTATTGTGTGTAGATCGCTGAAGGATTACATGTTTTTTAATAAGGCTGTAATTTAACAAAATGTTGAAAAAGTCAAGGGGTCTGATTACTTACTGTATATGATGGGAAGATGTATAAGGAACTGTCACCTGTAAATTCCCCTGATAATCTGTCCCTTCAGTTCATTTGTGACGGAGTTCAAGTGTTTGAATCCTCTTCATTCAGCATTTGGCCGCTCCTCTAATGAGCTTCCTGTATATCTGAGAAACAAACGTCCTTGTCTGCGGTTTATGTTTTGAGCTCCAAAAGCCACACATGAACACGTACTTGAAACCTTCCGTAGATGAATGTATTACTTTGCAAGATCAAGGTGTCAAAATGGAGAAAAAAAACTCAAGTTGCTTTTGTGACTCGCAAAGTCTTTCCTTTCATTTTAATCAGACACTCTGTTGACCGACCTCTTCTTCAAAACGTTAAACAGTTTAATGGGTAATTTAAACAGTTTCATGGGTAATTTAAACAGTTTAATGGGTCATTTAAACAGTTTCATGGGTAATTTAAACAGTTTAATTGGTCATTTAAACAGTTTTATTGGTCATTTGAACAGTTTAATTGGTCATTTTAAAAAGTTTAATTGGTCATTTAAACAGTTTAATGGGTAATTTAAACAGTTTAATGGGTCATTTTAAACAGTTTAATTGGGAATTTGGCTGCTCTTTTTTTTGTCTCCAAAAATGTTCTATAGTAGCAATGGGAAGAGGGTTCTATAGTAGCAAAGGGAAGAGGGTTCTATAGTAGCAAAGGGAAGAGGGTTCTATAGTAGCAATGGGAAGAGGGTTCTATAGTAGCAAAGGGAAGAGGGTTCTATAGTAGCAATGGGAAGAGGGTTCTATAGTAGCAAAGGGAAGAGGGTTCTATAGTAGCAATGGGAAGAGGGTTCTATAGTAGCAAAGGGAAGAGGGTTCTATAGTAGCAAAGGGAAGAGGGTTCTATAGTAGCAATGGGAAGAGGGTTCTATAGTAGCAATGGGAAGAGGGTTCTATAGTAGCAAAGGGAAGAGGGTTCTATAGTAGCAATGGGAAGAGGGTTCTATAGTAGCAATGGGAAGAGGGTTCTATAGTAGCAATGGGAAGAGGGTTCTATAGTAGCAAAGGGAAGAGGGTTCTATAGTAGCAATGGGAAGAGGGTTCTATAGTAGCAAAGGGAAGAGGGTTCTATAGTAGCAAAGGGAAGAGGGTTCTATAGTAGCAATGGGAAGAGGGTTCTATAGTAGCAAAGGGAAGAGGGTTCTATAGTAGCAATGGGAAGAGGGTTCTATAGTAGCAATGGGAAGAGGGTTCTATAGTAGCAATGGGAAGAGGGTTCTATAGTAGCAAAGGGAAGAGGGTTCTATAGTAGCAATGGGAAGAGGGTTCTATAGTAGCAAAGGGAAGAGGGTTCTATAGTAGCAATGGGAAGAGGGTTCTATAGTAGCAATGGGAAGAGGGTTCTATAGTAGCAATGGGAAGAGGGTTCTATAGTAGCAAAGGGAAGAGGGTTCTATAGTAGCAATGGGAAGAGGGTTCTATAGCAATGGGAAGAGGGTTCAAAGGGAAGAGGGTTCTATAGTAGCAAAGGGAAGAGGGTTCTATAGTAGCAAAGGGAAGAGGGTTCTATAGTAGCAATGGGAAGAGGGTTCTATAGTAGCAATGGGAAGAGGGTTCTATAGTAGCAAAGGGAACACGTGCATATCCTTTTTGAGGAAAACTATCGACTCAGAAATCAGTCTGACTTGTTTATAGATTCAGCACTATAGTCTGGAAAAACTGGAAAGGGAATTAAAGGCCCCAGTATTTTATCTCAGCTTGAACATTTTGACATAACGGAGGGACCTAAATCCCAGACTATATGCACGATGTGCAATTGGCGGTTGCCAAGGTTAAACAGTGAACATCATGATGTCATGGTATATACACTGTGTAGGTAGATCAGCTCTACGTCTAGATCACATGCGTTTTGAATATTAAGCCACCATGCCACGGCTCACATGTACCATGTTTGATGACCCAAATAACATTTTTGAAAGACACACGAATGGTTATGTGTAGCTTCTGTACTATAGTGTTCCACTACTTAAAGGAATTTTGCCAAATCGTTACTTAACTAATTGGTTAAAACTCGTTCAGGGAGTCCCTCTACTACTTGGCGAGAGCATTACAGAAAGTCTGATTTCAGGTTTTTATGGGTGATGTTTCTTGCAACGTGTATCTTTGCATCCAGCTGCCAAGAAGTGTTTGGGGTCAGAATAACAGAATAA
The DNA here is from genome assembly GCF_045791955.1 of Oncorhynchus clarkii lewisi. Classification (NCBI taxonomy): domain Eukaryota; kingdom Metazoa; phylum Chordata; class Actinopteri; order Salmoniformes; family Salmonidae; genus Oncorhynchus; species Oncorhynchus clarkii. The sequence goes on from NW_027260920.1 coordinate 26,959, forward strand.
GAAGTGTTTAGGGTCAGCATAACAGAATAAGAAGTGTTTGGGGTCAGTATAACAGAATAAGAAGTGTTTGGGGTCAGAATAACAGAATAAGAAGTGTTTAGGGTCAGTATAACAGTATAACAGAATAAGAAGTGTTTGGGGTCAGTATAACAGAATAAGAAGTGTTTGGGGTCAGTATAACAGAATAAGAAGTGTTTGGGGTCAGTATAACAGAATAAGAAGTGTTTTGGGTCAGTAAAACAGAATAAGAAGTGTTTGGGGTCAGTATAACAGAATAAGAAGTGTTTGGGGTCAGTATAACAGAATAAGAAGTGTTTTGGGTCAGTATAACAGAATAAGAAGTGTTTGGGGTCAGTATAACAGAATAAGAAGTGTTTGGGGTCAGTATAACAGAATAAGAAGTCTTTGGGGTCAGTATAACAGAATAAGAAGTGTTTGGGGTCAGTATAACAGAATAAGAAGTGTTTGGGGTTAGAATAACAGAATAAGAAGTGTTTGGGGTCAGTATAACAGAATAAGAAGTGTTTGGGGTCAGTATAACAGAATAAGAAGTGTTTGGGGTCAGTATAACAGAATAAGAAGTGTTTGGGGTCAGTATAACAGAATAAGAAGTGTTTGGGGTCAGTATAACAGAATAAGAAGTGTTTGGGGTCAGTATAACAGAATAAGAAGTGTTTGGGGTCAGTATAACAGAATAAGAAGTGTTTGGGGTCAGTATAACAGAATAAGAAGTGTTTGGGGTCAGTATAACAGAATAAGAAGTGTTTGGGGTCAGTATAACAGAATAAGAAGTGTTTGGGGTCAGTATAACAGAATAAGAAGTGTTTGGGGTCAGTATAACAGAATAAGAAGTGTTTGGGGTCAGTATAACAGAATAAGAAGTGTTTGGGGTCAGTATAACAGAATAAGAAGTGTTTGGAGTCAGTATAACAGAATAAGAAGTGTTTGGGGTCAGTATAACAGTATAACAGAATAAGAAGTGTTTGGGGTCAGTATAACAGAATAAGAAGTGTTTGGGGTCAGTATAACAGAATAAGAAGTGTTTGGGATCAGTATAACAGAATAAGAAGTGTTTGGGGTCAGTATAACAGAATAAGAAGTGTTTGGGGTCAGTATAACAGAATAAGAAGTGTTTGGGGTCAGTATAACAGAATAAGAAGTGTTTGGGGTCAGTATAACAGAATAAGAAGTGTTTGGGGTCAGTATAACAGAATAAGAAGTGTTTGGGGTCAGTATAACAGAATAAGAAGTGTTTGGGGTCAGTATAACAGAATAAGAAGTGTTTGGGGTCAGTATAACAGTATAACAGAATAAGAAGTGTTTGGGGTCAGAATAACAGAATAAGAAGTGTTTGGGGTCAGTATAACAGAATAAGAAGTGTTTGGGGTCAGTATAACAGAATAAGAAGTGTTTGGGGTCAGTATAACAGAATAAGAAGTGTTTGGGGTCAGTATAACAGAATAAGAAGTGTTTGGGGTCCTCTCTGGACGTTTTTCATCTTGAACCATGTTTTACAGAAACAAAGAATATACTCTGTTGTCCTAAGAGTTGTGCAAAGTATAAATGATTACAGCTGTCGAAGGTGCATCCAACAAGTATTAACTCTGAGGTGTGAAGAAATACGAAAACAAGACATCTTTCTTTTTAAATTAATTTAGGAAATGTGTCTATAATTTGTTCCTTCACTTTAGAAATTTGGATGATAAGAACATTTTTATACTGAATTTTAAGGCAGTAGAAAAGGGCTGTGTAGCTGTTTACTGTTCAGTCCATTCTCTCTACCTGGTCACCTGTGTAGCTGTTTACTGTTCAGTCCATTCTCTCTACCTGGTCACCTGTGTAGCTGTTTACTGTTCAGTCCATTCTCTCTACCTGGTCACCTGTGTAGCTGTTTACTGTTCAGTCCATTCTCTCTACCTGGTCACCTGTGTAGCTGTTTACTGTTCAGTCCATTCTCTCTACCTGGTCACCTGTGTAGCTGTTTACTGTTCAGTCCATTCTCTCTACCTGGTCACCTGTGTAGCTGTTTACTGTTCAGTCCATTCTCTCTACCTGGTCACCTGTGTAGCTGTTTACTGTTCAGTCCATTCTCTCTACCTGGTCACCTGTGTAGCTGTTTACTGTTCAGTCCATTCTCTCTACCTGGTCACCTGTGTAGCTGTTTACTGTTCAGTCCATTCTCTCTACCTGGTCACCTGTGTAGCTGTTTACTGTTCAGTCCATTCTCTCTACCTGGTCACCTGTGTAGCTGTTTACTGTTCAGTCCATTCTCTCTACCTGGTCACCTGTGTAGCTGTTTACTGTTCAGTCCATTCTCTCTACCTGGTCACCTGTGTAGCTGTTTACTGTTCAGTCCATTCTCTCTACCTGGTCACCTGTGTAGCTGTTTACTGTTCAGTCCATTCTCTCTACCTGGTCACCTGTGTAGCTGTTTACTGGGCACTTTACTGTTCAGTCCATTCTCTCTACCTGGTCACCTGTGTAGCTGTTTACTGTTCAGTCCATTCTCTCTACCTGGTCACCTGTGTAGCTGTTTACTGTTCAGTCCATTCTCTCTACCTGGTCACCTGTGAAGCTGTTTACTGTTCAGTCCATTCTCTCTACCTGGTCACCTGTGCAGCTGTTTACTGGGCACTTTACTGTATATGTTAAGTCCATTCCCTTTATCTAGTCATCTTGAGCCACCTTTTATGTTGTTTTCCTAATATGTTTCCCTCTTGTTTCTCTTCCAGACCACCACATCCTTCCACAACCTAACCTTCCTACCGGCCTTTCAAGCTCCAACTCCTAAACCTTAATCAAAACCCTCCCCTATGAATTCTGTGTTCCTGTTCCACTGTGTATTAAATACCCTAAACCTGGATTCCTAATCTCCCTCCTCTCATTGCATTTTGACCGATGCGCCACGTTGGCAGCAGAAATCCTTAATAACCAGTCAGTTCTATAGAAAACATCCTAATACGATACTTCCTGAGGCAAAGCCAAGAAACACACAGGTCATATATCTTGCAAGATCTTTGCACATTAAAAGAACTTGAACGTCATAAACTCTTAGTCTGCACGGTGCTGAAGTTCTCTCCACCCACAAACATGGTGAGTAAATATCTTGTCTATTAACAGTGGCATCGGTGCCAGAATTAGGCTGCGTTGGCAGATATACCAAACAATAAATCTTGGCTGTAGTGAAGATGAGAGCACAGTCCAAGAAATGAAAAGGCCTTGATGGGATCCTTCCAGATGGTCACCCTGCTCAACTAGTGTATCCAGCAGATATGAGGCTTCTTGTACTGATGTGCTGGATGGACACGGACCCTGAACAAACAGGGTGTATTCAGTGAGGTGAAATGTTCTGAACGTTGCTGATAGAAATGTATTGAATAGAGCTGACATAATTCCTTGTTCTATCTGACAGACAGTTTTATATTATTATATTTTATATATATGCTGGAATAAAAGATGCCAGAAATGGTCCATATGCACAAAAAAAAGCTTATTTCTCTAAAATGTTGTGCACAAATGTATTTACATCCCTGTTAGTGAGCATTTCTCCTTTGCCAAGATATTCCATCCACCTGACAGATGTGGCATATCAAGAAGCTGATTAAACGGCATGATCATTACACAGGTGCACCTTGTGCTGGGGACAATAAAAGGCCACTCTAAAATAGGCAGTTAAGTCACACCAAACAATGCCACAGATGTCTCAAGTGTTGAGGGAGCGTGCAACTGACATGCTGACTACAGGAATGTCCAACAGAGCTTCTGCCAGATAATTAAATGTTAATTTCTCTACCATAAGCCGCCTCCAACATTGTTTTAGAGACTTTGAAAGTTGGCCTCACCACCGCAGACAATGTGTAACCATGCCAGCCCAGGACCTTCACATCCAGCTTCTTCACCTGTGGGATCGTCTGAGGAGGGTGAGGGGGTGCTGAGGAGTATTTCTGTCTGTAATAAAATAACTTTTGTAGTGAAAAACACATTCTGATTGGCTTGGCCTGGCTCCCCAGTGGGTGGGCCTATGCCCTCCCAGGCCTGCCCATGTCTGCGCCTATGCCCAGTCATGTGAAATCCACAGAATAGGGCCTAATGAATCTATTTCAATTGACTGATATCCTTCTATTAACTGTAACTCAGTAAAACCTTTGAAATTGTTGTGTTTATATTTTTGTTCAGATAGCAAAAGCTCAGGTTGCCCAGCTCGGCGGAGATACAATCTTCGGCAAAATCATTCGCAAGGAGATTCCTGCAAAAATATTATTTGAAGATGATATATATATATATATATAGAGAGAGAGTATATAGCAGCATCATGCTGTGGGGATGCTTTCCAGCGACAGGGACTAGTCAGGATCGAGGCAAAGTACAGAGGGATCTTTGATGAAAACATGCACCAGAGCGCTCAGGACCTCAGATTGGGGTGAAGGTTCATCTACCAACAGGACAATGATCCTAAGCACACAGCCAAGACAACGCAGAAGTGGCTTCGGGTCAAGTCTCGGAATGTCCTTGAGTGGCCCAGCCAGAGCCCGGACTTAAACCTGATCGAACATCGCTGGAGAGACCCGAAAATAGCTGTGCAGCAACGCTCCCCATCCAACCTGACAGAGCTTGAGACGATCTGCAGAGAATAATGGGAGAAACTCTCCAAATACAGGTGTGCCAAGCTTGTAGCATCATACCCCAAGAAGACTCAAGGCTGTAATCACTGCCAAAGTTGTAGAGTAAAGGGTCTGAATACTTATGTAAATGAGATATTTCAGTATTTTTACATTTTTATATAAATTAGCAGCAATTTCTAAAAATGTATTTTTGCTTTGTCATTATGGGGTATTGTGTGTCATTTTAGAATAAGGCTGTAACCTAAGAAAATGGGGGAAAAGTCAAGGGGTCTGAATAGTTTATAAATGCACTGTGTGTGTATATATATATATATATATATATATATGAGGTTGGCACCTTGATTGGGGATTAGCTCATGGTAATGTCTGGGGTGGAATCAGTGGAACGGTATCAAAGACATCAAACACATGGTTTCCATGGTTTCCATGTGTTTGGTGACATTCCATTTGCTCCGTTCGAGCCATTACTATGAGCCGTCCTCCCCTCAGCAGCCTCCAGATATATATATCATTTTATTAGCCAGCTCATCTGCTATGCGGTTAACTTCAGAGTGTAATAACAGTTTGAGGCAGTTACATCGCTGTCAGCAATATGAGTGGATAAGATGATTGAAATACTGGTAGGTTGTAATATGTTTTGGAATGTTTTGCCACACTGAGCCTAATGAACACAACACTGGTCCCGATCCAACCAATTGAGTACAACATTATTGAGATGATTGCGATATTAAAGTTGAGCCAACTCTTAAGTGGGATAAATTGCAGGACTATAAAACAGAGGCTCCTATCATCAGGTCTTCAGTCATCCCAGATATAACAGCTGCCATAGAGGTCAAGACTATTACCAAATCAGCAGTTAAACTAGACAACTTCCCATTCAACACCTTCTATTCAACTCATTCACAGGCAGACAGGAACACTTCCCATTTCCCCCATGATTTAAATCAGTCTTCCAATTGTGTGACTGGATGTGAAGGGTTTAACTTCTAAACAGTGATCCTTGGTGGGGTCATCTAGTGGATTAGACTGTCACTTGTCCTGACTCTTCCAGAAACCTTGGCTAGGACGAGTCCCCTGCTCTCTCAGAGACACTTGTGTTCCAACAGGCTTGTCTAGGAAGAGTCCCCTGCTCCCCCAGAGACACTTGTGTTCCAACAGCTGCAGCTGAAGGGAAGTTCAGCCATTTCTGACACACCTGTTTCTGAACATGGCCATTTTGGGCTTGCAAATTATCTGTTGCTTAGGTACACTTCCTGTAACTCTGCCATCGACTGTATGGGATCAAAGAGTTTCAAGAACAGCTCAGCAGGTTTGATACCATCTCTATGACGCAGGGTCATACAATAATCCTAAACGACTTCAGGCTGCATGTATTTCTGACATCCAGTTTTGGATCACGGCCATGTTAGGAGAAGGTCACTGGCAGGGGGTAATACTGTTGACTACTTGTTTATCTAAAGATCTGTAAATCCTGCTTTAAAAACACAACAACGACTCCCCATTTGATCCAAGTGTTTCTCCTTGTAAATGTATTAGATTAATATTACATTCATCCCTCCATAGACTGTTCACTCTGCATGCTGAAAGGTGAAGACATCATACCTATACTGTGGACCACCCTAGTCATAGACGGTTCACTCTGCATGCTGAAAGGTGAAGACATCATACCTATACTGTGGACCACCCTAGTCATAGACTGTTCACTCTGCATGCTGAAAGGTGAAGACATCATACCTATACTGTGGACCACAGAGAGATCTGATACAGGCCAGCACATTATTTTGACCTTATTAGTCGACCAGAAGGTTCTCACATTGCTGACACCGTAATAGATTTACAGCAAGATATGTGATCTGGGAAATAAAATCTGAATTGACCGAGCCAAGACTGGTTGTTTTGTGGATCCATGCCAAAGTATGTGACATTTCATATCCAGATTTAGATTTGAACTGGCTGTGGGGTGTCTCAGCCAAACTCCTGTCTGTGGTGATAAAACTATTTTGCGAGCACAGACAGTAATTTAAAACACCCTTAACATGTATTGGATCAGGAGTTACTATCTGATCCTCCCAAGGTCCTGCTAAAATACATCAAATATGTACAATCACAGTTTTATAATGACAGTTTATTCAACTGCTTAATGACATCTGTCAGTTAATAACAGTATATCAGGGGCCTGTAACTCCTGTTCTGGACGGCCCATCCACATGGTGTGTCAGTTAATAACAGTATATCAGGGGTCTGTAACTCCTGTTCTGGACGGCCCATCCACATGGTGTGTCAGTTAATAACAGTATATCAGGGGCCTGTAACTCCTGTTCTGGACGGCCCATCCACATGGGGTGTCAGTTAATACCAGTATATCAGGGGCCTGTAACTCCTGTTCTGGACAGCCCATCCACATGGTGTGTCAGTTAATAACAGTATATCAGGGGCCTGTAACTCCTGTTCTGGACAGCCCATCTACATGGTGTGTCAGTTAATAACAGTATATCAGGGGCCTGTAACTCCTGTTCTGGACGGCCCATCCACATGGTGTGTCAGTTAATAACAGTATATCAGGGGCCTGTAACTCCTGTTCTGGACAGCCCATCCACATGGTGTGTCAGTTAATAACAGTATATCAGGGGCCTGTAACTCCTGTTCTGGACGGCCCATCCACATGGTGTGTCAGTTAATAACAGTATATCAGGGGCCTGTAACTCCTGTTCTGGACGGCCCATCCACATGGTGTGTCAGTTAATAACAGTATATCAGGGGCCTGTAACTCCTGTTCTGGACGGCCCATCCACATGGTGTGTCAGTTAATAACAGTATATCAGGGGCCTGTAACTCCTGTTCTGGACGGCCCATCCACATAGTGTGTCAGTTAATAACAGTATATCAGGGGGCTTCAACTCCTGTTCTGGACAGCCCATCCACATGGTGTGTCAGTTAATAACAGTATATCAGGGGCCTGTAACTCCTGTTCTGGACGGCCCATCCACATGGTGTGTCAGTTAATAACAGTATATCAGGGGGCTTCAACTCCTGTTCTGGACAGCCCATCCATATGGGGTGCAGGCTTTTATTCTGCCCCAGCACTAACACAGTGGGTTCAGCTGAATCAACTTGTTGTGAAGCATGATGCATCGTTCAGAAACATACGATATCAATTTAACATAAAATACTGCATATGTTTGAATTTCCGAACTAGTTTTTATTGCGAAGGCAGATAAAGCGTTTGTATCAAAAGCAATCACTTTTGCATGTGACAATACAGAATCGTATTCATTGCTGCATCTGCTTAACCTACGACACCTCTTTTTTGAGCTGACTTTGCCGTTGACCAGAGCAAGGCCTTGCAAGGCAGCTTGGTTCCAAAACCCAAACTTTTGGTCGGGCCATCGAGTCTACTCACTCCTATAGGACTCCCAATTGCTCCGGCAACGTTTGTTTTTTTGGCCTTCCAAAATTGTTAGTGAATTTTTTTGTAATGTTAAAAAAAAAAAAATAACGACAACTTACAAAAACAAGTGAAATCACCAGGAATTCAGGAAATATTTTTACATTTAGTTAACCTATTCCCAAGTATTCCCACAAATAAAAAATAGATATATGATCAATGTAATCAAGGTATGAATTATTGATATTTTCAAATACAATCTCTTTTTGGGCTTAGTCGTCCCACAGCTGAATCTAGTTGCCTACCCATGCCCCTTCCCGCCACACCAGGGGTGTATTCATTAGTCGGATTCTATTTCTATCTTATCTCATCGCTGCAACTCCCCAACAGGATTGGGAGGCGAAGGTCGAGTCATGCGTTCTCCAAAACATGCCGCTTAACCTGGAAGCCAGCCGCACCAATGTGTCAGAGGAAACTGTTCACCTGACGACCAAGGTCAACCTGCAGGAGCCCGGCCCGCCACAAGGAGTCGCTAGAGCGTGATGAGCCAGGTAAAGCCTCCCCGGCCAAACCCTCCCCTAACCCTGACGACCCTGGGCCAATTGTGTGCCGCCGTATGGGACTCCCGATCACAGCCGGCTGTGATACAGCCCAGGATCGAACCCGGGTCTGTAGTGAAGCCTCTAGCACTGCGATACAGTGCTTTAGACTGATGTGATGCAGTGCCTTAGACCGCTGCGATGCAGTGCTTTAGACCGCTGTGATGCAGTGCTTTGGACCGCTGCGATGCAGTGCCTTAGACCGCTGCGATGCAGTGTCTTAGACCGCTGCGATACAGTGCCTTAGACCGCTGCGATGCAGTGCCTTAGACCGCTGCGATGCAGTGCCTTCGACCGCTGCGATGCAGTGCCTTAGACCGCTGCGATGCAGTGCCTTAGACCGCTGCGATGCAGGGCCTTAGACAGCTGCGATGCAGTGCCTTAGACCGCTGCGATGCAGTGCCTTAGACCGCTGCGATGCAGTGCCTTAGACCGCTGCGATGCAGTGCCTTAGACCGCTGCGATTCAATGCTTTAGACCGCTGCGATGCAGTGCCTTAGACCGCTGCGATGCAGTGCCTTAGACCGCTGCGATGCAGTGCCTTAGACCGCTGCGATTCAATGCTTTAGACCGCTGCGATGCAGTGCCTTAGACCGCTGCGATGCAGTGCCTTAGACCGCTGCGATGCAGGGCCTTAGACCGCTGCGATGCAGTGCCTTAGACCGCTGCGATGCAGTGTCTTAGACCGCTGCGATGCAGGGCCTTAGACCGCTGCGATGCAGTGTCTTAGACCGCTGCAATGCAGTGCCTTAGACCGCTGCGATGCAGTGCCTTAGACCGCTGCGATGCAGGGCCTTAGACCGCTGCGATGCAGTGTCTTAGACCGCTGCGATGCAGTGCCTTAGACCGCTGCGATGCAGTGCCTTAGACCGCTGCACCACTCGGGAGGAGCCTTCTCTGCCTTTTCACCCCTTTCATTTCCCATATAAGCAATATGCTTCTACCTGGGTAATAAATCATGGTTGGTGATGCCATGGGGCGGCCTGACTACTTCCTTCCTTTGTGTGTGAAATGAGAAAGGAGGTGCCTTTATATTATTATAGAAGAAGTAAGGAAATCCTATATACAGTCACCTTTATTGACAACCTTGATAAAGTTGAGCAATAAAGACTCCGGGCTGCTGGCCTTCGAGGCAGAGTTCCTCTGTTCAGTGCTCAAAGAACTTGGGAAATTCTGTTATTTTAAACTAATATAATTGTTAAGAGAAATAGTCACATATTGTTTAATTTCAAGAAGGAGTGTGATGGATTGCTGCATCAGATGACCTGGTCTCCACAATCACCCGACCTCAACCCAAGTGAGATGGTTTGGGATGAACTGGACCTCAGAGTGAAGGAATATCAGCCAACAAGTGCTAAGCATATGTGGGAACTCCTTCAAGAATTTTGTAAGAAAATGCCAAGAGTGTGCAAAGCTGTCATCAAGGCAAAGTGTGGCTACTTTGAAGAAGCTAAAATGTACCACTTTTTTGGTTTCTACATGATTCCACAAGTGTTATTTCATAGTTTTGATGTCTTCACTATTATTCTACGATGTAGAAAATTGCAAAAATAAAGAAAAACCCTTGAATGAGTAGGTGTTCTAAAACATTTGACCGGTGTATATATATATATATACAGTGGGGCAAAAAAGTATTTAGTCAGCCACCAATTGTGCAAGTTCTCCCACTTAAAAAGATGAGAGAGGTCATTTTCATCATAGGTACACTTCAACTATGACAGACAAAATGAGAAAAAGAATTCCAGAAAATCACATTGTAGGATTTTTAATGAATTTATTTGCAAATTATGGTGGAAAAAAAGTGTTTGGACAATAACAAAAGTTTATCTCTATACTTTGTTATATACCCTTTGTTGGCAATGACAGAGGTCAAACGTTTTCTGTAAGTCTTCACAAGGTTTTCACACACTGTTGCTGGTATTTTGGCCCATTACTCCATGCAGATCTCCTCTAGAGCAGTGATGTTTTGGGGCTGTTGCTGGGCAACACGGACTTTCAACTCCCTCCAAAGATTTTCTATGGGGTTGAGATCTGGAGACTGGCTAGGCCACTCCAGGACCTTGAAATGCTTCTTACGAAGCCACTCCTTCGTTGCCCGGGCAGTGTGTTTGGGATCATTGTCATGCTGAAAGACCCAGCCACGTTTCATTTTCAATGCCCTTGCTGATGGTAGGCTTTGTTATTTTGGTCCCAGCTCTCTGCAGGTCATTCACTAGGTCCCCCCGTGTGGTTCTGGGATTTTTGCTCACCGTTCTTGTGATCATTTTGACCCCACGGGGTGAGATCTTGCGTGGAGCCCCAGATCGAGGGAGATTATCAGTGGTATTGTATGTCTTCCATTTCCTAATAATTGCTCCCACAGTTGATTTCAGATTCAATCTTCCCAGCCTGGTGCAGGTCTACAATTTTGTTTCTGGTGTCCTTTGACAGCTCTTTGGTCTTGGCCATAGTGGAGTTTGGAGTGTGACTGTTTGAGGTTGTGGACATGTTTCTTTTATACTGATAACAAGTTCAAACAGGTGCCATTAATACAGGTAACGAGTGGAGGACAGAGGAGCCTCTTAAAGAAGAAGTTACAGGTCTGTGAGAGCCAGAAATCTTGCTTGTTTGTAGGTGACCAAATACTTATTTTCCACCATAATTTGCAAATAAATTCATTAAAAATCCTACAATGTGATTTTCTGGATTTTTTTCCCTCATTTTGTCTGTCATAGTTGAAGTGTACCTATGATGAAAAGGCCTCTCAGGCCTCTCTCATCTTTTTAAGTGGGAGAACTTGCACAATTGGTGGCTGACTAAATACTTTTTGCCCCACTGTATGTATGTATGTATATATATATATATATATATATATATATATATATATATATATATATATATATATATATATATATATATACATACATACATATATATATACATATACATATACATATATATATATATATATACACATACATATATACATATATATATATATATATACATATATATATACATACATATACATATATATACATATACATATACATATATATACATACATATACATATATATATACATATACATATATATATACATATATACATATATATATACATACATATATATATATATATACATATATATATACATATATATATATATATATATACATATATATATATACATACATATACATATATATATATACATACATATACATATATATATATACATACATATACATATATACATACATATATATATATACATATATACATACATATACATATATACATACATATATATATATATACACACACACACACACACACACAACCAGGCAAAAGTTTTAGAACACCTACTCATTCAAGGGTTTTCCTTTATTTGTACTATTTTCTACATCTACATTTTTAATCAGCCAGCTCGGCTTCTAAGCTGTTTACTTCAGACTGTGAGAACAGTTTGAGGCAGTTATATCGCTGTCAGCAATATGAGTGGATAAGATTATTGAAATACTGTACTGGTGTTATGTGTCATAAGAATCCTACTGGACCGTTTTAGCCAACTGAAATGTGAGACAAATAGAAGTGCCTCCAGAATCTTCAATATGTCATACTGTAGATAAATAACACATTAGATTTAACAGTTTTATGAGTTTTAATTGACAGCCTAAATGTTTCTGTTCTAGATTTAAATCTTAATTTAATATGGTTCCACCAGGGTGATAAATCAAAGTGAGCAAAGCACGAGGTAACGACCATCTACAACACAAGCATGAGGTGAGGAGACAGTTCAGATGTGTTTACAAGCTAAACAATATAAATAACAGGTGAACATATATATACAATTGTTGATGAGGATTAATGCCACTAAAATGGAACTAAATAAAGTCAGATTAGACTTAAATCAGGTCAGATTAGACTTAAATCAGGTCAGATGAAAACTGTATTATTGGTATTTGGGAAACATGCACTCACTCCATTACAGTATTTTATATTGGGGCAACATGGATTCCATTACAGTATTTTATATTGGGGCAACATGGATTCCATTACAGTATTTTATATTGGGGCAACATGGATTCCATTACAGTATTTGAGGGTCAGTGGGAGTAACTTTGGAATCAATTTGATTAATCCAACACATTTTTTTGACATTATAATAATTATTAGTAATGACATATCTACTTTATGTAAATTCAGTGAAATTCATTTCAGAGACAAACATGACATTAAAAAGTAATGTACTGGGAGTGTGGTGTTCCTGGAAGTGGGAGGTGCTAGTGAGAGACAGACACACAGGTCTGGGGGGGAGGTCTCTCCTACAATCCATGTCCTTCCCCAGAGTGGTCCATAATTAACTGTTGCTTGGTTGGCACTTCCAACCAGATATAAGGAGACTGAGGCCCCAGCATCCATAAGTCAGATACCTTCTTCCTCTGTGGTAAGACCTCTCCAACTTTTACATTTGTCTCATGTTTGCACTCAGCAACTGAGGCAGTAGCTAACTGCAGTGTTTGAATTAAGTTATGCATGTCTCTTGTAAGATTTGACAGTATGCAATAAAGTGGCATTTGATTTAAAATGTTTTACTTCCAATCTGTAACTCTCATTTACATACATTGAAGGGGTTCTAGAATGTAACTGGGCTTTCAGGGGTAATTATTTGAATGTGTAGTGAAGTGAGTTGCCAAAATGTTTTTTGACGGCTAAATGATGAGCATTTAGACTTGTGTGTTTTCACAACACTCTCATGTTTCACAGGGTCCTCCAAGAAGTACACATTCATCTGTAGGAGGGGAAAAAGAAGGTGAGACATGGTTTGAGTCTTCACATAAAAAGTGATGAGAATATTCTGTTAGAGATACCACTCACCTAACTCTGTTGACTGGGGAGGAAGCACCACAGAGTCAATCATGTTTCTTGTTTCATCTCTTTCCTAGTTATCCGTCACCATGAGTACGGACGCGGAGATGCAAATCTACGGCAAGGCTGCCATATACCTCCGTAAGCCTGAGAGGGAGAGGATTGAGGCACAAACCGCACCCTTTGATTCAAAGAACTCCTGCTATGTGACAGACAAGGCGGAGCTGTACCTTAAGGGTCTGGTCACTGCCAGGGCCGATGGGAAGTGTACTGTAACAGTCACAAAACCTGACGGCACTAAGGAGGTAAGCCTGATCTGAAAAGTATTCAAGTTTGTGCAATTACACTATTCCTTGAAAAATCATCTAAATTCTTAAAGAAAATGTCAACAACAAAAAAAGTTTTTAAAAAAGATACACATACATGCATGCACTCACTCTGTTTGCAATACTAGTGTTTAACATCATTTTTGAATGACTACCTCATCTCTGATTACCACACCTACAATAATCTGTAAGGTCCCTCAGTCAAGCAGTGAATTTGAAACACAGATTCAACCACAAAGACCAGGGAGGGTTTCCAGTGCCTTGCAAAGAAAGGCACCTACTGGTAGATGGGTAAAAAAACAAAAACATTTTAATTACACTTGGGATGGTATATCAATACACTCAGTCACTACGAAGATACAGGCGCCCTTCCTAATTAAGTTGCCTAAGAGGAAGGAAATCACTCAGGGATTTCACCATGAAGCCAATGGTGACTTTAAAACAGTTACAGAGTTTAATGGCTGTGATAGGAGAAAACTGAGGATGGAGCAACAACATTATAACAATGCTGACCTAAATGAAAGAGCGAAAAGGAGAAATCTTATACAGAATAAAAAATATTCCAAAACATGCATCCTATTTTTGCAATAAGGCATTAAAAGTAAAACTCTAAAGAATGTGGCAAAGAAATTAACTTCATGTCCCGAAGACAAAGTGTTATGTTTGGAGCAAATCCAACACGACTGAGTTCCACTCTTCATATTTTCAGCAAGAAAATAACCTAAAACACAAGGCCAAATATACGGTGGAGTTGTTTACCAAGACGACATTGAATTGCCTAGTTACAGTTGACTTACATTTGCTTGAAACTCTATGACACAACTTGAAAATGGCTGTCTAGCAATGATCAACAACCAGCTTGACTTGACAGAGCTTGAAGAATATAAAAAATAATAATGCGCAATTATTGTACTAACCAGGTGTGTAAAGCTCTTGGAGACTTACCCAGAAAGACTCACAGCTGTAATCTCTGCCAAAGGTTATTCTAACATGTATTGACTCAGGTGTGTGAATACTTATGTAAATGAAATATTTCTGTATTTCATTATCATTTTAAAAAGATCTATTTAATAAATGTTGAATCCAGGCTGTAATACAACAAAATCTGGAATAAATGAAGGGCTATGAACACTTTGAAGCATTTACTTGCTTTATGAAGGCACTATGTAACTAACACATTTCTCATGTTGACTAGTCAAGAATCACCATGTATGTGTCAGTGGGTGATAACTAAGTAGTTGGATTAAATATGGATATATATATTTTTTAATGATGCAACTTGTATTTAATGAGCAAAAATCATTCAGTCATGTCCAGTTTGATCTGTGTGTAAACTAGATTTCTGACTGTTTCAGGAAGGAAAAGAGTTCAAAGATGCAGACATCTATGAGATGAACCCCCCTAAGTACGACAAGATTGAGGACATGGCCATGATGACCTACCTGAATGAAGCCTCTGTGTTGTATAACCTCAAAGAGCGTTATGCAGCATGGATGATCTATGTAAGAAACCTGCACATACAAACACACACATACATGAACATAATAAATATACACATACATGAACATAAGAAATACATAAATACAGTACTACCCATACAGAGAAGTCAAAAAATATTGACACTCTTGATAAATATGAGCAAAAATGTATTCTAAAATGTTTTATGAGTTGGGAGGGATCTTAGACCACTCATCCATACAGAATCCTTCCTGATCCTTGACATTCTTATGGACTGCCCACTTGAATTCACGGCTGGAGTTTACTAAAATGGAACTGACACTTGGATTTGAACCAGTGCTTTGGTCGGATGACATGAACATAGACCTCTATAATTCTGACCCCGATCTCTTTGAGAGATAAATGTATTACTTGTTAAAAACAAAATACTTTTTGTCAAGCAATTGTATTAGTATAAAAATATATACTTTTGCATCCTACAATATAAACTGACACCACTGTAATGAACGGTAGAAACCAAAACATATCAATACAGTAGACCCATATCAGTAAAACCAAAGAACACCCACATCCTCACATAAATCCAGGTAAAAGTCCATCTGACTTTACTAATACCCTAATTTAATTATTCTTTCATCCAGACCTACTCTGGGCTCTTCTGTGCCACGGTGAACCCCTACAAGTGGCTCCCCGTATACGACATGGAGGTTGTCAACGCCTACAGAGGGAAGAAGAGGATGGAGGCTCCACCCCATATTTTCTCCGTCTCTGACAACGCCTTTCAGTTCATGCTGATTGGTACGAGCTGTCATGGATGGATGGATGGATGGATGGATGGATGGATGGATGGATGGATGGATGTCCATAAGGACATATGGATCTCAAAGTCAATTAAGTGCTTATGGATAGATTAATGGATGCATGAATGGAATATGCTTCAGAGAGGTATCTACTGTTTTCTAGTCTAGGTAATAACAGTTTGCTGGGAATATCTGATTTCACTACCCTTGAATGGAAAATGTTCCAAATTGAAATTCATGATGATGCTATGAATACAATAATGTCCCCATAATGTTGCTTGAGTATGATAAGCAATGTGTTTTTTGGTTCCAGATAAGGAGAACCAGTCCGTCCTGATTACGTAAGTTGTTTACTAAAATGTCACTTGAGAAAGTGTTTCTATTGTAATAAGTTGGGTCACTTAATGTGATGAAATACATGACAATATGAATGGATTAGAGCATCAGGTTATGTGTAATAACGAGTCGATGAGAAGGATTATTTGTTAAAGACTTATGTCAGAACACAGGTTAACAGTGTATTTTTCTATGCTATTTCTTAGTGAAAGCCAATCTGACACTCAAACATGTAACTAAAACCCCTCTTTCTCTGTCATATAAACCAGCGGAGAATCCGGTGCAGGAAAGACTGTCAACACCAAGCGTGTCATCCAGTACTTTGCCACCATTGCAGTGTCTGGTGGAGAGAAGAAGAAGGAAGTAGACCCCAGCAAAATGCAGGTAAGTTGTTCTTATGTTTGACTTTTTATCACATTTCAAGCAATGAAGAAAAAATTACTTTACCAGTTTTCCAGTTTCTGAGAAACTTGTGTTTGTCTCAATCAGGGGTCTCTTGAGGATCAGATCATTGCAGCTAACCCTCTGCTGGAGGCTTATGGTAATGCCAAAACAGTGAGGAACGACAACTCGTCTCGCTTTGTAAGTATGAAGTGCATACTGTGGAAGTTAACTTATATTGGAAAAATGTATTTCATTAGTTCCCTATAGTATACACTTCAACATTTTACTTGATTTGCTGTAGTAATAATAAAAAAAAGATCAACCCCTACCAATTTAAAAAAAATTGTTTGCAATCCATGTAATAATTCACATTTCCTGTTGCTTCAGGATTTTTCCCCCTGCTGTAGCAAACTGGATCCTACATCAAGATCCTACATCTGTATCAATAGATCCAACATCTGTCCAACAAACTAACATTTACAGGGGTCTATCAAAAGAAAAATGTTAGATTAATTTGTTGACCTATTTCTAACCCCCATAATCTTCAACAGGGTAAATTCATCAGGATTCACTTCCAAGGTGGTAAACTGGCTAAAGCTGACATTGAGACCTGTGAGTTGGTTTTGATTGTTTCTCAATGCTTTCCTAAATTCACACAGATAATTTTTAGGAGATCATATCATCAAATGTAATTTTATCCCATGTTCTCTTCTCTTTCTCTGTGTGTCATTCAATCATTCTCTTTCTCTCTCAGACCTGCTGGAGAAGTCCAGAGTGTCCTTCCAGCTGCCCGATGAGAGAGGCTACCACATCTTCTTCCAGATGATGACAGGCCACAAACCTGACATAGTTGGTACGACAAAGTAGAGGTCCAGAGAAAATGATTCCCACCCAGATTTTCCCCTAACCCTACCACTCCTCCCCTAACCCTATCATCCCTACCCCTCCTCCCCTAACCCTATCATCCCTACCCCTCCTCCCATAACCCTACCACTCCTCCCCTAACCCTATCATCCCTACCCCTCCTCCCATAACCCTACCACTCCTCCCCTAACCCTATCATCCCTACCACTCCTCCCCTAACCCTATCATCCCTACCCCTCCTCCCATAACCCTATCATCCCTACCCCTCCTCCCATAACCCTACCACTCCTCCGTCTCCGTCTCCTCTTTTGATGCTATTCATTATATACTACAGGTATTATTGAGTCCATCTATTGAGTAAAGGAGGGAGAGATACTGTAAAGGTAGGAGAGCAGAATTCTAAGAGATTTAACTGACAAGCTGTTCTCCGTTGTCCACAGAATTGGCGCTCATCACCACCAACCCCTACGACTTCCCCATGTGTAGTCAGGGACAAATCACTGTGGCCAGCATCAATGACAATGAAGAGCTGGATGCCACAGACGTGAGTCAAACAAAGGGTTAACCAAACTCTAGATATGGAATGGCTAGGACCACCATACACACTGAATGCACTGTGCAATTCCAACTTGGTGGTAGCTGGGAATCTTCATGTATTTTTTTTCACATACCAAACTACCATTCAGTTCATCTCTGTTGTACTTCCTCTTTAATGCCAGGATGCCATTACAATCCTGGGCTTCACTAATGAAGAGAAGCAGGCCATCTACAAGCTGACAGGAGCTGTAGTGCACCATGGCAACTTGAAATTCAAGCAGAAGCAGCGTGAGGAGCAGGCCGAGCCAGACGGCACAGAGGGTGAGTCCCACTCATAGATATAAAATATATAAAGCATTAGTCCCATTTCCAAAGATAGAAATGTACTGAGTGTACAAAACATTAGGAACACCTTCCTAACATTGAGTTGCACCCCCTTTTGCCCTCAGAACAGCATAAATTTGTCAGGGCCTGGACTCGAAAACGTGTCGAAAATGTTCCACAGGGGTGCTGGCCCATGCTGGCTCTAATGCTTCCCACAATTGTGTCAAGTTGGCTGGATGTCCTTTTGGTGGTGGCTCATTCTTTATACACACAGGAAAAACCCAGCAGCGTTGCAGTTCTTGACACACTCAAATCGGTGCGCCTGGCACCTACTACCATACCCTGTTCAAAGGAACGTAAATATTTTGTCAGGCCCATTCAGCCTCTGAATGGCACACATACACAATCCATGTCTCAACAGTATCAAGGCTTAAAAATCATTCTTTAATCTTTTTTCCCCCCTTCATCTACACAGATTGAAGTGGAATTAACAGGTGACATCAACAAGTGATCCTAGCTTTCACCTGGTCAGTCTATGTCATGGAAAGAGCAGGTGTTCCTAATGTTTTGTACACCCAGTGTAGAACACGTATGCTTCATATGAAAGTCAGGCAGGAGTTTTTTTTAAGACACAATTCCAACCTCCAGAAATGATTTGAAATGATGGATATGTGAGAAAACCTACACCTAACCCACAAAAAAGATAGCCAAACTATTTTGTCAGTGTGAAATCAGAAACAAGTGATCTTGTGTCCCTGAGTCTGTTGTTGTTGGTTCTCTCTCTCTCCAGTGGCTGATAAAATCGCCTACCTGCTGGGCCTGAACTCAGCTGAGATGTTGAAGGCTCTGTGCTACCCCAGAGTGAAGGTCGGCAACGAGTATGTGACCAAGGGACAGACTGTGCCTCAGGTAAGTCAGCCAAACACAGCATCTACCATTTTCTGAGCACCATAATTATTTTGGGGATGAGTGCATAGCTAAAAAAAAATAATGTATCTTGTTTTTCCCTTATGCTCTTATCACCAGACATGGTCAATATCTCACATATTAATTTGAGATATTATCATTTGCAGGTTAATAACTCAGTCAGTGCTCTGGCCAAGTCCATCTATGAGAGGATGTTCTTGTGGATGGTCATCCGTATCAATGAGATGTTGGACACAAAGCAGCCAAGGCAGTTCTATATCGGTGTGCTTGACATTGCCGGGTTTGAGATCTTTGATGTGAGTATGAGACCAGAACAAGACAATTAGTTGTGATTGAGATGGATTACAAACTTGTATGATGAAATGATCCCTTTTAAAACTCCATCAACAGTATAACAGCATGGAGCAGCTGTGCATCAACTTCACCAATGAGAAACTGCAACAGTTTTTCAACCACACCATGTTCGTCCTGGAGCAAGAGGAGTACAAGAAGGAGGGAATCGTCTGGGCCTTCATTGACTTCGGCATGGACTTGGCTGCCTGCATTGAGCTTATTGAGAAGGTAAGATGTCTGTGAGGATTATAATGGTACAACGTATCTGACTGTTGAGAACTCAATGTTTCCTAAATGAATGTGATCCTAAATAGAATGTTTGCAAAAGGAATAAATGTGATCCTAAATGGAAATATCACTAATTTGATATACATCTCCTTTCGTAAAGCCATTGGGCATCTTCTCCATCCTTGAAGAGGAGTGCATGTTCCCCAAGTCTTCAGACACTACCTTCAAGGACAAGCTGTACTCCCAGCATCTTGGCAAAACAAAGGCGTTTGAGAAGCCCAAGCCTGCCAAAGGCAAGGCAGAGGCCCACTTCTCCCTGGTGCACTACGCCGGAACTGTGGACTACAACATCACTGGCTGGCTGGAGAAGAACAAGGACCCCCTGAACGACTCAGTTTGTCAACTGTACGGGAAGTCCTCAGTCAAACTTTTGGCTGCCCTGTATCCTGCTGCCCCACCTGAGGGTAAGACTAGCATCATGTCACAATATTGAATTTAAAGCACTTGTTACAACCAAATGTTGTTTAAAGTCTTTGAATGTATCACACTTTCTCAGGGTTTATTACTGGGTTAATTTAATCATACAATAGGTGTTATTCTACACAATCTGATTGGCAGCATTTGCCTCTAGATAAGTGTGAAGTTAACCAGAGATTCTCTGGTTTATAATTAGTGTGCTTGCTGAAGACAAGACCACTCTAGATTTCTTACATACTCTTATTATTATTATATTTATTCCACCCGCTCTAGGAAATGTACTTTTCTAGTTATCTTTTACTTCTCCCCATTTTAACAGATACATCCAAGAAAGGAGGCAAGAAGAAGGGTGGTTCCATGCAGACTGTGTCCTCCCAGTTCAGGGTGAGCTTTTGAAATGTGTATATTCAGTCCTTCAAAAGGTGCATTGATTATCATAAATGATGTCTGAGAAAATGGTTTGTAACCCTCTTACAGGAGAACTTACATAAGCTGATGACCAACTTGAGGAGCACTCATCCTCACTTTGTGCGCTGCCTGATCCCCAACGAGTCAAAGACTCCAGGTACAAGAAATATTGAGTTAAATATGTCATCTTATCAGTATAATATCAGTAACCTTAACGATCCCAATCTATAATCTGTTTATGAGTATTAAAAGAGACTTGGTTTGTTTCGCCAGGTCTGATGGAGAACTTCCTGGTTATCCACCAGCTCAGGTGTAATGGTGTACTGGAGGGTATCAGGATCTGCAGAAAGGGCTTCCCCAGCAGAATCATCTATGCTGATTTCAAGCAGAGGTACACAAACATAAATGCACACATGCTCACAGATCTGCTCCAAGGATAAGCTTACCTTTTACGTAATATAACCAACCTACAACTGCACATATGTAAATAATCTATCTTTATTCAGGTACAAAGTACTGAACGCCAGCGTCATCCCTGAGGGCCAGTTCATGGACAACAAGAAGGCTTCTGAGAAGCTGCTTGGGTCCATTGATGTAAATCACGAGGATTACAAGTTTGGACACACCAAGGTCAGTCAAAAACCATCCAGCAAAATCTGACAACAAAACACAACTTGAATAATAATTTAAACCCGTACCATATAAAATCTCTCCAAGTGATCTATCCATCCTTATGTTCTTTCTTCTTCATTTAACTAATGGAAAAGGTGGAAAAACATTGTAGTGTTTTTCTTCAGTCCTTCATCACAAGTATAGAAGAGAAAGAAATTCATTATCATGTGCATTGTGTTTGAGTGGTATGGCTGCAGTTATCTGCATCTGTGTACATTATTAACCTACAACTGTACAATAACTAACAACTTAGACACAACCTCTCACATGGTTTGTTTGTAACCATTGCAGAGTTAATGTTGTTTAAATCAATCTAGTGGTGTTGTTCCCCTCTTTTGATTCAAGCCTTTCTATCTGTGTTTCCATTGACCGTGTTAACCTGTGTCTCAGGTGTTCTTCAAAGCCGGTCTGCTGGGTGTCCTGGAGGAGATGAGAGATGAGAAGCTGGCCACTCTGGTCGGCATGGTCCAGGCTCTCAGCCGTGGATTCCTCATGAGGAGAGAGTTTAGCAAGATGATGGAGAGGAGGTGAGGAATTAGTAGACATCTTGGCAAAGATTTCACTCAACCACCTGTATCTAATGCATTATGATTACATACTGTATATGCTGTGAGTTGTTCAGAATGAGAAAGTACATCTTATAATGGTCTACTAAAGCTTTTGGGTTAATTAATTTAGTCCAGAAATGGATGTAGCAACTAAGGATTCTAGCTTTATAGCTGCAGTTTGGGATTTGGCTGTTCAACTGTCATTTACATTTTTGGTATTTACCCATTCATTCTTGAAGAATATAAAATGTCTCATGAGCTTAGAATGCACGACCTGTCAGATTTTGCATCTAGAGCACTGTCTATGAATTTAAGAGGGGTTACATTTCCCTAGCCCCATTCCTCAACTGTAAACAAACAGTGGCAGGTGGTTCTGTTTTGTTGTTCATCTAATCCCAGAATGTAGCTTTAAGCATGTCACTCTCCTTTCTCTCGACCAGAGAATCAATTTACGCCATCCAGTATAACATCCGCTCATTCATGAATGTCAAAACCTGGCCATGGATGAAGTTGTACTTCAAGATCAAGCCCCTGCTGCAGAGCGCTGAGACTGAGAAGGAGCTGGCCAACATGAAGGAGAACTATGAGAAGATGACGACAGACCTGGCCAAGGCTCTGGCCACAAAGAAGCAAATGGAGGAGAAGTTGGTGGCCCTGACGCAGGAGAAGAACGACCTGGCGCTCCAAGTCGCGTCTGTGAGTGACCCGGGCACATTTGCATACATATGAACACACATTTGTATTTCCCATGTTATATATCTCTTGAATTTCTATTGATTTGCTCTGACCTCTTTGAGTAACATGTATACTTGGATACAAAGTGAGGCCTCTGATTTGGTTTCTGCTGTTCTGAAACCAGGAAGGAGAGAGTCTGAACGATGCTGAGGAAAGGTGTGAGGGGCTCATCAAGAGCAAGATCCAGCTGGAGGCCAAACTCAAAGAGACGACCGAGAGGCTGGAGGATGAGGAGGAGATCAATGCTGAGTTGACTGCAAAGAAGAGGAAGCTGGAGGATGAGTGCTCTGAGCTGAAGAAGGACATTGATGACCTGGAGCTCACCCTGGCCAAAGTGGAGAAGGAGAAGCACGCCACTGAAAACAAGGTCTTGTGTCTTACCATAGACAGTCTAACCAAACAATAATCCAATCAATAATCAACTCAAAACATAGCTTAACAGAAATGGAATTCACGTTGTATTGTGGGTGCAGGAACAATTAGGACACAATAGTAGAATTTCAGTTGTGGGGTACTCCCCAAATGTATTGCATGTTCTGCTCCCCTCTCATGGGGCGGCAGGTAGTCTAGTGGTTAGAGTGTTGGACTAGTAACAGAAAGGTTACCCGAGATGACAAGGTAAAACATCTGTCGTTCTGCCCCTGAACAAGGCACTGTTCTTTGGCCATCATTGAAAATAAGAATTTGTTATTTACTGACTTGCCTATTTAAATAAAGTTTTTTTTTTTTAAATGTAATGTTTGACTTCCATTCAGTAGACAGGCATGGTGAACACTGTTGAATCTATAGTACAGTAATTGTTGAGGCATTTCTAATCTAAATTAATTGAAGGCAATATATAACAAACTAAATCTCCCCTTTATGGTGAAGTATAATTATGTTGTGGCAATTTACAGGTTAAAAACCTGACAGAGGAGATGGCGTCTATGGATGAGAGTGTTGCCAAGCTGACCAAGGAGAAGAAAGCCCTCCAAGAGGCCCACCAGCAGACACTGGATGACCTGCAGGCAGAGGAGGACAAAGTCAACACTCTGACCAAGGCCAAGACCAAGCTGGAACAGCAAGTGGACGACGTGAGTGGAGTTTGACATTTTGGCCATGATAGTATGTAAGATTACATTATCTTCAGTTGTTTAGATTTTAATAATATATGTGTTTTTATCTTCTAGCTTGAGGGTTCTCTGGAGCAAGAGAAGAAGCTCCGTATGGACCTTGAGAGAGCCAAGAGAAAGCTGGAGGGAGATCTGAAACTGGCCCAGGAGTCCATAATGGACCTGGAGAATGACAAGCAGCAAGCTGATGAGAAAATCAAGAAGTAAACACAAACCTATGACTACAGTATTAGCTGCTATAATGGTTGTTCTTGACTAACTATTGTAATTATTAATTAGCATTTACATGTGATTCTTAAAAGCCAAGTGAATGGTATAATACTCTCCCTTTACACTATCAAAGCAAAACCAACTCTGCAATCAACGTGTTTGTGATTCTTAGGAAGGAGTTTGAGACCACTCAGCTCCTCAGCAAGATTGAGGATGAGCAGTCTCTGGGAGCTCAGCTGCAGAAGAAGATCAAGGAACTCCAGGTACAGTACAGGATATAATCTTCAGTACAGAAGAGCACAGACTTGAACCATTTCCTTTAAAAAAATTGACACTTTTTCTGTCAGCAGACAGTTTTCCAGGTGGCTTCTGATGGCTCAGTAGGTTGGAAGATGGTGTTTCTTGTTGGTGCTTCTTACCATCCCCACTCAGCCCTCAATGACAATATACATGTTAAAATGGCTTATATCCATGTAGAATCCTCTGTCTAACTTCTTACCTTTGAGGGTTTGGCTTCTGCATGGGACACTGTCTACTGAATATATTAGTGTAACTGGCTTCGTAGTAAACATATTTATGCAAAATATACATACTATTATTACTTTGTGAGATTCAATTGTTTCAACTGTATTGTAGTGTTCATCCCCCTGCTCCTACCCCTGTTCTAGGCCCGTATTGAGGAGCTGGAGGAGGAAATTGAGGCTGAGCGTGCTGCCAGGGCTAAGGTTGAGAAGCAGAGGGCCGATCTCTCCAGGGAACTTGAGGAGATCAGCGAGAGGCTGGAGGAGGCCGGAGGCGCCACTGCTGCTCAGATTGAGATGAACAAGAAGCGTGAGGCTGAGTTCCAGAAGCTGCGTCGTGATCTCGAAGAGTCCACCCTGCAGCATGAGGCCACAGCCGCCGCTCTGCGCAAGAAGCAGGCCGACAGTGTGGCTGAGCTCGGGGAGCAGATTGACAACCTGCAGCGCGTCAAGCAGAAGCTGGAGAAGGAGAAGAGCGAGTACAAGATGGAGATTGATGACCTCTCCAGCAACATGGAGGCCGTCGCCAAGGCTAAGGTGAGTAGTGATGTTTTGGTCAAGCAGTGTTGAGGAGGGTCAACTACATTACCATTCAAGTGACCTGAAGTTGACAGAAGTCACATATATAACGTAATGATGGAACATGTTTCACTAACAGGGCAATCTGGAGAAGATGTGCCGTACTCTTGAGGACCAGCTGAGTGAGCTCAAGACTAAGAATGATGAGAATGTTCGCCAGATCAACGACATCAGCGGACAGAGGGCCAGACTCCTGACAGAAAATGGTACCAACAACAATGAACAACAAGCCAATGCTTTCCTTCAGTAGAACACAACATGTATTAGGGGCTATATCCACATAGTCCACTCCACATACGTTGTGAACAGTACAGTAGAAACTAACATTGCCCTATGATACCTCAAAATACATTTTCAATCTTAGAGAACAGAGACCCTATTTACAAAATGTCCCTCTGTCCCTGCAGGTGAGTTTGGCCGCCAGCTGGAGGAGAAGGAAGCCCTGGTGTCTCAGCTGACCAGAGGAAAACAGGCCTTCACCCAGCAGGTGGAGGAGCTGAAGAGGGCGACTGAGGAGGAGGTCAAGGTAAGGGACCCAAGATGGACTCCACCGTCCACAGAGTTTAGAGCTATATCTTCATATGACTACACCACCCTCTCTCTCCACCCTCAGAGACTTCTACTGTCTCACCAACCCCAGAGACTCCTACTGTCTCTCCACCCTCAGAGACTCCGACCATAATGTGTTTGACTATCTCACTCATCTCTCCTTGTCTTTCATTCTCACAGGCTAAAAATGCACTGGCCCACGGTGTTCAGTCTGCCCGCCATGACTGTGATCTCCTGAGGGAGCAGTTTGAGGAGGAGCAGGAGGCCAAGGCAGAGCTGCAACGCGGCATGTCCAAGGCCAACAGTGAGGTGGCTCAGTGGAGGACTAAGTATGAAACTGATGCCATCCAGCGCACAGAGGAGCTGGAGGAGGCCAAGTGAGTCGCACGCAACAGAAAAACTCAGATATGGTGTGGATGGTGAGGGTGGCAGGGGGCTCTGACAAAATGTTACATCAATATGTATTGTAACATATCTCTCACTCCATTAAAACACCCTCTGTTGTCCAACAGGAAGAAGCTGGCTCAGCGTCTGCAGGAGGCGGAGGAGACCATTGAGGCGACCAACTCCAAGTGCGCCTCCCTGGAGAAGACCAAGCAGAGGCTGCAGGGAGAGGTGGAGGACCTCATGATTGATGTTGAGAGAGCCAACGCATTGGCCGCCAACCTCGACAAGAAGCAGAGGAACTTTGACAAGGTGAAAATGAATAAACCTCACCATAGACTGATATTTACTGTCTGCTATATGATTCATTGTAGTATAATTGTAGCATATTTATAATTCAAAACTCTTCATCAATGACTTCTGATGAAAATCCCATGGATTCTCCTAGGTTCTGGCAGAGTGGAAGCAGAAGTATGAGGAGGGCCAGGCTGAGCTGGAAGGAGCTCAGAAGGAGGCTCGCTCTATGAGCACTGAACTCTTCAAGATGAAGAACTCCTACGAGGAGGCTCTGGATCATCTGGAGACTCTGAAGAGAGAAAACAAGAACCTGCAACGTGAGCATTTGACAGCAAATCTATTTGGCTTATGTTTAATTAGCAAGATGAATTGCTGTTAATTAATTCACTGTTATTATGATTCAATATCAACTTCAGTACATTGACATATCCACTTAAAATCCCCCAAGTCTAAACTTCTTGTGTGTGTGTGTGCAGAGGAGATCTCTGACCTGACTGAGCAGATCGGAGAGACTGGCAAGAGCATCCATGAGCTGGAGAAGGCCAAGAAGACCGTGGAGACAGAGAAGTCTGAGATCCAGACCGCTCTGGAGGAGGCTGAGGTACAAACTACAGCTGTTTGATGGGAAAGCAGTGTTAACTAACCAATGCCAGCTAGAGTGAAATGCCCTCTGTATTGGTGTTATTGTAGTCATATATATTTAATTCCTACATCCAAATGTATTGAACACAATTGGCCTGACTGCCTCTGTTTGTCCAGGGAACACTGGAGCACGAGGAATCCAAGATTCTGCGTGTGCAGCTGGAGCTGAACCAGATCAAGGGTGAGGTGGACAGGAAGATTGCTGAGAAGGACGAGGAGATGGAGCAGATCAAGAGGAACAGCCAGAGGGTGGTTGACTCCATGCAGAGCACCCTGGACTCTGAGGTCAGGAGCAGGAATGATGCCCTGAGGGTGAAGAAGAAGATGGAGGGAGACCTGAACGAGATGGAGATCCAGCTGAGCCACTCCAACAGGCAGGCCGCTGAGGCCCAGAAACAGCTGAGGAATGTCCAGGGACAGCTCAAGGTAAAGGGACTGGGACATCAGGTTCAAAAACCTGAACATGGCTAGGGATTTGTTTGTGAAACACCCCTACTTCCACAAGTCCTAATGAACGTATGTCATTGTGAACCCCAGGATGCCCAATTGCACCTTGATGACGCTGTCCGCGCTGCAGAAGACATGAAGGAGCAGGCAGCCATGGTGGAGCGCAGAAACGGCCTGATGTTGGCTGAAATCGAGGAGCTGAGAGTTGCTCTGGAGCAGACAGAGAGAGGCCGCAAAGTGGCTGAGACTGAGCTGGTAGACGCCAGCGAGCGTGTTGGACTGCTGCACTCCCAGGTATGGGTCAAAAGCCATTTCTAATGAAACTCAACCAAGCATACTATTTGAACCCACCTGGAATTTGACAGTGCTTGCCTTAGATGTTCAGAATTTCAGTCTTGTCTTGCAAGTTCTCTTGAGAGTCAAAAAAATCGTCTTCCTCCTTCAGAACACCAGCCTTCTGAACACCAAGAAGAAGCTGGAGACTGACCTGGTGCAGGTGCAGGGAGAGGTGGACGACATCGTCCAGGAGGCCAGGAATGCAGAGGAGAAGGCCAAGAAGGCAATCACTGACGTGAGTCCTTGAATTACATCAACTTAATTTGTCCCCGAGTGCCAATGGTAGCAGGGCTGGATAAGAACCACAAAGATCTCAGAGGGACGTTATGATTGGTGCGTAAATTAAACAAACTACTATTCCAGGCGGCCATGATGTCTGAGGAGCTGAAGAAGGAGCAGGACACCAGCTCTCACCTGGAGAGGATGAAGAAGAACCTGGAGGTCACAGTCAAGGACCTGCAGCACCGCCTGGATGAGGCTGAGAATCTGGCCATGAAGGGAGGCAAGAAGCAGCTCCAGAAACTGGAGTCCAGGGTGAGATACCTGCAGGGTGGATTAGGGTGGATTGAAAGACTGATTGCTGGAAATGCATTTGATCATGTAAAAATACACAGGAGCATTGTTTAATGATTTGCTCTCACAATAACCCACCTACATCAGGGGTTCCCAAACTTCTTTGCATCGGGGACCACCCCTTTTGTGGTAGCGTATACATCAGGGACCCCCTTCATAATATCAGAACACAACTCCTACTTTAAAGTGCATCAAAAATAGCATCCACGCAGATTTACTATGACTTCTGCAGTGCATGACTGGACTAATCTAGTCCCCCTTGTTTGCATCTGAGAAAAAATGTTGCAGTTTTAAAGCTTAAATTACTGTGGATTTATGATCACAACAAAACCAATTATAATAATTGTACACTTATTTAGTGGAGTTGATCCAAGACCTTTAAATAAAAAGGTATTGGATCA
The DNA here is from genome assembly GCF_045791955.1 of Oncorhynchus clarkii lewisi. Classification (NCBI taxonomy): domain Eukaryota; kingdom Metazoa; phylum Chordata; class Actinopteri; order Salmoniformes; family Salmonidae; genus Oncorhynchus; species Oncorhynchus clarkii. The sequence continues at coordinate 55,824 of NW_027260920.1, forward strand.
AGACTTCTTCTAATCTGCCATTTCGATCATATTAATAATAATAATTCACAATAAATATCAACACAGAATATAATATACATTCATCGAATTAATGTCATAGTAATAATTTATCTCTCTATTGTAACGTCTCATTCAACAACCGTTGCTAGGCAAGCTAGCGTTGCTATGCGGGGCTACCAGCTAGCAGGCTAATGGCTGAATTAGCTTTTAGGCTAGCGGACTTTAATAAGTTCGTAAAACCTGAAAATACAACAGAATATCTCAACAAACATATGCACATACTTCAGAAACTTTGCCGTCTTGAATATGGTGTTTTCCACTCGCTTACTTTCAAAATAAAGACATTAAAATGTATTTATGTCGGTGCTTCTGTCTTGCTGTTGGCTCACTTGGCAAACTACTCTCAACTGCCATGGCGCGAGCTCGGAAATGGAAGCAATGTCACAACATTAAAACATACGAGTGGCGGCCTCTAGTTGCCATACTGGTACTGCACCATACACCACAAAACGCATGACAAAATGGTTAAAAGTCATATTTCAAAAACAAGAAGAATTGAGTTGTGAGCCTCCCAGACCCGTTATTTAATCTAAGAGTTAAAATAACATAAATTGTGGATGAATAATATTACATTGTACTGTATTGCACCCTCTAAACATTTTCCAAAGATCCCGGGCTGTTTAATCTGTTCTTGCTAGATATAAACATAAACAAATTGAAATGTAAATTCCACTTTGAGAACCACTGACCTAGATAATGAAAAGTTGTTGTTATAATTACAGAGTACATAGGAACAGATAACAATTGTGCCTCCTTGACTGGGTAGAAGATTCTACCGTTTTACAAATAGTTGTTAGGTCTGATTTGATTTCACCACCTCAAACAAATGCCTAAATGTATTTGTTCCACAAAGGTGCGTGAGCTTGAGACTGAGGTGGAGGCCGAGCAGAGAAGAGGTGTAGACGCAGTCAAAGGAGTTCGCAAGTATGAGCGCAGAGTCAAGGAGCTCACTTACCAGGTAAGAGATAGAGAAAGTGCCTTCTTCACACACTTGACACTAACACAGACAGGTTTGTGTATAAAACTATTGTGACATTGATTCTTTGCTCTTCTCCCACAGACTGAGGAGGATAAGAAGAACGTTAACAGACTTCAGGACCTGGTAGATAAGCTGCAGATGAAAGTGAAGGCCTACAAGAGGCATTCTGAGGAAGCGGTGAGTCACAGACTTAGTCAAATACTCTGAAAGCATACAATGGAAAATGTTTTTTCCCCCTACAAAACGTAATGTCCATACGGTTTAGTTGAAGTGTTGCTACAGCACGCCAGTCAACAATGACAATTGATAGTGCAAGTAAATGCTGAAGAAATTATGCGCATTTGTGAGTGCCTCTTATGTGTTACCAACTTAAAGGAGATTGAATATGAATTTGCTGGTCTAGTGATCGTGCTGGAGGCAGCGGTATGTTCTCGTTCTGCCACTCACTTTCTCTGCAGTATCATATATCTCTCCCTGTAGTCATTGCTATCCTAAATCTGCCAATATTTGTTTTGTTGAAAATATTATTTTGATTTGCTGCCTGAAGCTTCAAACTTTAAATGCTGATGTTCTGCTCTCCCTCTCTTTTCCTCACCCAGGAGGAAGCAGCAAACCAGCACATGTCTAAGTTCAGGAAGGTTCAGCATGAGCTGGAGGAGGCTGAGGAGCGTGCTGACATCGCTGAGACTCAGGTCAACAAGCTCAGAGCCAAGACCCGTGACTCGGGAAAGGTACAGAACTGCTGCTAAACCTGTACCTGACTCATGTTCAGATATGACCACATCAACACCACTTATGATTCAGTCTTCTCAGAGGTCAATACAGACCTTTTACACACAACTGTATTGAAGATCCATATGAAGAACATTTCAGGAAGGGCAACAACAACAAAAAATATTATATAGGACTTATAGTATATATATAAAGTACTTCAAAATTGAAAATCCAAGCTGAGCACTGAGCATTAAATGCTTGATACATATATTTATCATGTTCATTATTATTACTGATCCATTATATTCTATCCATATATTTATCATGTTCATTGTTATTACTGATCCATTATATTCTATCCATATATTTATCATGTTCATTATTATTACTGATCCATTATATTATATCCATATATTTATCATGTTCATTATTATTACTGATCCATTATATTCTATCCATATATTTATCATGTTCATTATTATTACTGATCCATTATATTCTATCCATATATTTATCATGTTCATTGTTATTACTGATCCATTATATTCTATCCAAGTCTATCATGTTCATTATTATTACTGATCCATTATATTCTATCCATATATTTATCATGTTCATTATTATTACTGATCCATTATATTCTATCCATATATTTATCATGTTCGTTATTATTACTGATCCATTATATTCTATCCATATATTTATCATGTTCATTATTATTACTGATCCATTATATTCTATCCAAGTCTATCATGTTCATTATTATTACTGATCCATTATATTCTATCCATATATTTATCATGTTCGTTATTATTACTGATCCATTATATTCTATCCATATATTTATCATGTTCATTATTATTACTGATCCATTATATTCTATCCAAGTCTATCATGTTCATTATTATTACTGATCCATTATATTCTATCCATATATTTATCATGTTCATTATTATTACTGATCCATTATATTATTTATTTCTTCTTACAGGGAAAAGAAGTTGCTGAATAAACAAGACCAAAGTATTGAAGATCAAAGTCTTACCATTTTCCTGTGATGCATAAAATATGATTTTCATGGTGAAATGTTGAGCATTGATTAAAAACATGTGGATCTACATACACTTCCTTTGTGACTGTGGATTTATTACTCAGCAAACAGCTTTTTCATACCATAATATATTGTACTTTAATTAAAGGAGCAATCTGGGATTCCAACATCAACAAAGTGTTTTCCCCAACAAAGCGTTCCCTTTTTATGGTAAACAGCTGAGGGATGAGGCTGGAGAAATGTAACCACTCTCACAATTCATAGACTGAGCTATGGATCACAGGGACGGACCTTCCAAACATCAGCATGATCATTTAAACTATGGATCACAGGGACGGACCTTCCAAACATCAGCATGATCATTTAAACTATGGACAGGTCCAAATGTAAATGTTTCAGAAAGAAAAAGACATGAGACATATGTATGCATAACCATGGTAGCAATAACCATGGTAGCAATAACCATGGTAGCAATTGAAAGGGAAAAATTTGTAGATTGTTGGGAAATTCTCAGAACAAAGTTCTAAGGAAACAACCAACCTTATTTTTGTATATGAATGTTATCACATATTATGCAAATATTAATGTATTGTAAAAAAGATGACTTTAAACATACATGGTAATCGAGCATCTGACCAAATTATGTGAGACTTTAGTTCTGGGTTCAATTGACATTATGCCCACATAAATGGGGAAAGAAATGACGAATGTGATATTGATTTATCATTAGACAATTTGCATTATCTAATAGATTTTCAGCAGATATAGACTTCCATAACAATTAGCATCCCCTACTGTCCTCAAGTGTGAACATTTTGGTAATACACCTTCCAAACACAGTAATACACATTCTAAACACAGTAATAGACCTTCTAAACACAGTAATACACCTTCTAAACACAGTAATACACCTTTTAAACACAGTAATACACCTTCTAAACACAGTAATACACCTTCTAAACACAGTAATACACCTTCTAAACACAGTAATACACCTTCTAAACACAGTAATACACCTTTTAAACACAGTAATACACATTCTAAACACAGTAATACACCTTTTAAACACAGTAATACACATTCTAAACACAGTAATACACCTTCTAAACACAGTAATACACCTTCTAAACACAGTAATACACCTTCTAAACACAGTAATAGACCTTTTAAACACAGTAATACACATTCTAAACACAGTAATACACATTCTAAACACAGTAATACACCTTCTAAACACAGTAATACACCTTCTAAACACAGTAATACACCTTCTAAACACAGTAATACACCTTCTAAACACAGTAATAGACCTTCTAAACACAGTAATAGACCTTCTAAACAGCCTAAACAGTCTAAACCGCCTTTTGGACAACGACTCGCATTGTTATGACGGAGACATGAGTATCTCGTTATTATATATAGCTATCTAGCTATATAGCTAACTCCAACCTTGCGGGGATATACTGGAAACATTGACTCCCCACCCCGCATGTGTTAAATTTGCCAAACTAACAAGAAGTCTTACTTTTCATCCCATCCAGCAGATGGCGGTAATACACCATTGTTTTATATATTCCGCCCTTAATGAAGAAGAAGAACGCATCCGGAAGTTTACATCCTTGGTTTTTAACCTTGCGTGTTCTTACTCAGTCAAACAACTGTCGATAAAGACTTTTAGCCACAACGTTTGAAGGTGAGTTTGTGATATGTTGAACTAATTATGAGCGCGCCTAAAGCATGACTTCCATTGACAATCGTCGGTGATAGAGCAAATAGTGTAATAGCGGGTACCGAGGGCCAATAACGTAGCGTTAGCTACGGAGCTTGTTTTCTTACTAGCAGGCTGGAAACATGACATTTTTAACAACGCTTTTTTTCTGATAAAAACTAGTTCATTGCATCCGTCGTGGAGCCCAGTTTAATAATATGACCATATTTCCTAACTACTTGCTGTCAATTTGAAGTAATCACGAAAAAACAGGCCTTATTGTAAGGACATTTTCACCCTGCCAGCTCCTATTAGTTCTATTGAGCACCGTGGCACCAACCTGCCTTCCGAACGTTCTATTCCTAGCTTATTGTTCCACGTCACAATGCCTGCTTCGCTATCTTTGGCAATGATACATGCTCACGTTGTTTATAGTTAAAATGTAAACAACAACAAAAATACTCATGGAAATCTGAGGTCGGCAGGTTGGAGCGTTGGACTAGTAACCAAAAGGATCGAATCCCCGAGCTGACAAGGTACAAATCTGTCGTTCTGCCCCTGAACAAGGCAGTTAACCCACTGTTCCTCGGTAGGCCATCATTGTAAATAAGAATTTGTTCTTGACTGACTTGCCTAGTTAAATAAAATAAATGTAATTATGTACGTCTGGGCAGCGAGCTTGTTTGTCATCGATCACTAGACCAGAAATATTCCTACGTTTTCATTTTTCCCTACTTTCTCATTACGCTGACATAAGCACAGTTGACAACATTGAGGTGCGGATATTTACTTTCTACATAAGTTGTTTTTTCCCCCAGTTTCATCTGAGGAACAGATTGTAGTGGTAAAATAAAAAGGATCGTTTTTTTTTTTGCCATTTAGGCAAAATTGAATTCTAAGCATCACTCCAGTCAAAACAAGCTCTGCGAACATTCGATTCCATTAATTTGCTATGGGCTCGCGCTAGTGTTCCAGCAAAGCCAACGTTCTTTTGCTGTTTTTCAGCCTTGGGTGAATTTTGACTCATTCTATTGTCCAGCCTATTACTAGCTGAGAGGCGAAACATATACAGTACAACTATATTTTTTAGTAGCTATTTAGCTAACTCAAGTTGAGGCTACCTGGTAGAACCCATGCAGTCTGATTTCACCTCAGAGAAGTTACCAGATATACGGAACGAAAACAATTGAAAACAATTGGCTAGGTGTCTCTGGTTAGTTAGCAAGCCAACTCTACCTGTGATGAGAAACATGGAAGCTAGTTACCTAGCTAGCTCGCTATCTGTGACATTAGAAAATCAGTGTTTGGAATGTAACTTGACTTAGAGTGGAGGGTGATTTTCACTCTCCTATCTGCCTCTCATGACTATACCACCTTCAGATCCACCTACCTACTAGCCTACCATGGCTGAACCCAAGTCTATATGGAGTCCCCAGGTTCTGGCTGTGGTGTTCCAGCCCAGAGAAGCTCTCAGCAGGGTCCAGAGATGGTGTCAGTGAAGCTGGAGGACTGCAGTCAACCACTGGAAGTCAATGTGATTGTGATAGGGGAAGAGAGAGAACGTAAAGTAGAAGATCAGAAGATAGAAGTTAAAGGAGAAGAAGAAAAGGTGGTGGAGGAAAAGAGAGCAGTCAAAGAGGAGGAGATGGATGTTAAAGAGGACCATAAGGAGATAGAGATTAAACAGGAGGTGGAGGAGAAGAGAGCAGTCAAAGAGGAGGAGATGGATGTTAAAGAGGACCATAAGGAGATAGAGATTAAACAGGAGGTGGAGGAGAAGAGAGCAGTCAAAGAGGAGGAGATGGATGTTAAAGAGGACCATAAGGAGATAGAGATTAAACAGGAGGTGGAGGAGAAGAGAGCAGTCAAAGAGGAGGAGATGGATGTTAAAGAGGACCATAAGGAGATAGAGATTAAACAGGAGGTGGAGGAAAAGAGAGCAGTCAAAGAGGAGGAGATGGATGTTAAAGAGGACCATAAGGAGATAGAGATTAAACAGGAGGTGGAGGAAAAGAGAGCAGTCAAAGAGGAGGAGATGGATGTTAAAGAGGACCATAAGGAGATAGAGATTAAACAGGAGGTGGAGGAGAAGAGAGCGGTCAAAGAGGAGGAGATGGATGTTAAAGAGGACCATAAGGAGATAGAGATTAAACAGGAGGTGGAGGAGAAGAGAGCGGTCAAAGAGGAAGAGATGGAGATTGAAAAGGAACACAAGGATACAGAAGTCAAAGAAGAGTTGGAGGAGAACGCAGTCATCAAGGAGATGGAGGAGAGAGGTGTGAAAGAGGATGAGGGGACAGAAGTCAAAAAGGAGACAGGACTAGAAGAAGAGGAGGAGAGAGAAGTCAAAGAGGAAGAGGAGAACAGGGACGTGTCTGATCCAGACCTAGAGGAAGAGGAGGCAGCATTAGATAGTATCACTGACCCAGGTAAGTTCAGGTGTGGAGTACGGAGAGAGGTTTGTGCCTTGGCGGCCACAGGGGATTCTAAAACTCTTATTGTGTGTCTGCTTGCATCAACAAGACTATTAAATCCCCTCCAATGTTCTGTTCATGATTCTAACCCGTTATCTGTTCATATTCCCACAGGAGAGATCTCCAACCCAGGTTCAGACAGTGAGCCCAGTTCCACAGCATCAGGAAAGCATCAACAACACGAACAGAGGAACTCAAGACAGAAACATCACCACTGCATGGACTGCTTCACTAGTTTCTATGAGCCAGAGGAGTTGAGAAACCACACTTGTAGGCCCCACCCCTGCTCAGATTGCAGAGGCAGTTCCGTGTGTCCAACTCACCTCATACCACGCAAAAAGACTATCAAAAGAAAGAAGACTTACCCCTGTGGTCAATGTGGGAAGAGTTTTCAGGCACCAAGCAAACTAAAGAAACACCAGATAACTCACACAGGAGAGAAGCCTTTCCACTGCTCTGAATGTGGGAAGAGTTTTCCTCTTTCACAGACCTTAAATAGACACCAGCTGATCCATACAGGAGAGAAGCCTATCCACTGCTCCCAATGTGGGAAGGGCTTTAAGCGACCTGATTCCCTGAAAAATCATCTTAGAATACACACGGGAGAAAAGCCTTTCCACTGCTCTCACTGTGGGAAAAGTTTCAGTCATTCAAACTACTTAAAGACACACCAGCGAACTCACACAGGAGAGAAGCCTTACCACTGCTCCCAGTGTGGGAAGCGTTTCAATCAGTCTTCAGATCTAAAGATACACCAGCGAACTCACACAGGAGAGAAGCCTCACAAATGTTTTCAGTGTGGAAAGAGTTTTAGTCATTCAAGCTACTTAAAGACACACCAGCGAACTCACACAGGAGAGAAGCCTTACCACTGCCTTCAGTGTGGGAAGAGTTTCAATCAGTCTTCAGATCTAAAGACACACCAGCGAACTCATACAGGAGAGAAGCCTTATCACTGCTCCCAGTGTGAAAAGAGTTTCAGTCAGTTTTCAAGTCTGAAGACACACCAGCTAACTCACACAGAAAATAGGTCACACCACTGCTCCCATTGTGGAAAGGTTTTCAGTCTGTTGCACCACCTAAATAGACACCAGCAAACTCACAAAGGAGAAAAAAACTCACCAATGCTCTCAATGTAGGGAAACGTTTCAGTCAGTCATCAAGTCTGAAGACACACCAGTTAAAGTATCACAGCCCTGACACCGCACAGAGTTCTCTTGCTTTAGAAGAAAGTCAACACTTAAAAGTATATATATATTTGCCTGGATTTTCAGCCTATTCGGGTGGGATAGAGTATTTGCCCCAGAGCATGACATCACAATCTGATCTGACCAATCATCTTTTATTTGCACATGTATCCTCATATATTGAAGAGGTTTGTGGGGTAGGCTCTAGTGCAGGGTTCCCCAACTGGCTGCCCACGGGTGGTTTTGATTGGACCCCAAGTTTTCTGGTCAAAAAAATATAATAATGTATCATTTTTTATTGTAGGAGATTAGACTTTAAAACACCAGCCAATCAGCTCCAAGTGATTTGAATTTTGAAAATCTGTTCCCACGCTTAAGATACATTTGTATATGATCACATATATATATGTAAGCAAGATTTGAAATTATGTTTTAATAAAATTGTTATCGGTTTGGGCTTCCTGTATTCAATTTGTTCTGGCCCCATGACCATCCTCCCGAGAAAAAAATATCTGAATCTCGATGATGATCCATCCCTGTTCTAGAGTCTATAGGCGATCCTATCCACCAATCAGGGCTGTGTATGTAAATATATTTCCATTTGTGTCAACAGGCCCCCACAATCAGACTGAGAATTCCAACAGCTAAAGGAGGCTCAGGGAAATAAATTATAAACAATATAGTTGGAGTTATTTTCATGAAATAAACACAGTGATTTATTAGACATAGTGATGATTTACAAATAAAAAGTCTACATTAACATTTATAATGTAGGTAATATATTCCATTTAGCAGCTGCTTTTATCCAAAGCGACTTACAGCCATGCGTATGGGGGGTCCAGGGACTCCAACCCACTACCCTGGCGTTATAAGCAGAGTGCTCTACCAACTGAGCTGCAAAGGACCACCTCACCTGTTATTCTACAGTAGATCAGGGAGTCTTGTATTAGCTATCACCTCTCCTGTTATTCTACAGTAGAGCAGGGAGTCTTGTATTAGCTATCACCTCACCTGTTATTCTACAGTAGAGCAGGGGTTCTTGTATTAGCTATCACCTCACCTGTTATTCTACAGTAGAGCAGGGAGTCTTGTATTAGCCATCACCTCACCTGTTATTCTACAGTAGAGCAGGGAGTCTTGTCTCTGATCATCTGGATCAGTGCTCAGCATTTACACAATCGATTGTTTTACCACTTCAACCCTGGTAACATGTTATAAACCTTCAGTATCCTGTAATAAAGCCTGGATGTCTGGTAATAAATTATGGTTATTATGGTGGAGGTGAAGGAACAATTTCCTTTAGATTATTGTATAGTGTGACATTTGAACCTGGGTATCATGTTATAAACGTAGCTATTTTATATACTAAAAATAATGGTGATCAAAGTAGAGGATTGAAAGTGTTGCGTTGGAGTTGTCTTTTAGTATTGTATATTGATTATAAAGCTGGCATGATGATAGCGGTGTATTGTAAACATGGTTGTCGCTATTTCAGGACTGAACAAAAAACAACAGCTTCTGATGTTAGTGTAACAGTATAATTTTAGACCGTCCCCTCGCCCATACCCGGGCGCGAACCAGGGACCTTCTGCACACATCAACAGTCACCCTCGAAGCATCGTTACCCATCGCTCCACAAAAGCCGCGGCTGACGTCACTGATTGAAACGCTATTTAGCGCCCACGCTAACTAAGCTAGCCGTTTCACATCCGTTACATTAGCAGCACTGCAGCAACAACAAAAAAACCAGCCACACAGCTACACTAACGAGTCTAACTCCCTCTGCGAGCTTGCTTTATCAGTGACTGGCCTGGCCTTTTCATACAGTTTAGCTCTTTCATTCTCTAGTGTTCTGGTAGTGGCAGTAGTCCTTAGGGGAACAATGTATCAAGAATATAATGAATTATTTCATGCTTTATACACAGTGTACAAAGCATTAGGAGCATCTGCTCTTTCTGTGACAAAGAGGACCAGGTGAATCCAGGTGAAAGCTATGATCCCTTGTTGATGTCACCTGTTAAATCCACTTCGATCCGTGTAGATGAAGGGTAAGAGACAGGTTAAAGAAGGATTTTTAAGCCTTGATACAATTGAGACATGGATTGATTGTGTGTGTGCCATTCAGAGGGTGAATGCCTTTCAACGAGGTATGGTAGTAGGTGCCAGGAGCACCGGTTTGTGTCAAGAACTGCAAAGCTGCTGGGGTGTTCATGCTCAACAGTTTCCTGTGTGTATCAAGAATGGCCAACCAGCCAAAGGACATCCAGCCAACTTGACACAACTGTGGGAATCATTACATGGGCCAGAATCATCGTGGAACGCAATCCTCCGAATCGAGGCTGTTCTGAGGGCAAAATGGGGGTGCAACTCAATATTAGGTAGGTGTTCCTAATGTTTGGAACACTCAGTGTGCATTTTATTTACTGGAAAAACATTGAATTGCTAAATACATAGCTAGCTCACTGTTGGCAGCACAAATAGAGTCGCCTATAGGACACCTGCCAAGAGGAAGGAGGTTAAGTGGTACATTTTAAATGCATGACTGAACACCTTGAAATGCATTGGTTGTACTAAATACTCAAAGTCAGTGGTGGAAAAAGTACCAAATTGTCATACTTGAGTAAAAGTGTAGATAGCCTTAATAGAAAGTTACTCAAGCAAAATGGAAAGCCACCGAGTAAAATACTACTTGAGTAAAAGTCTAAAAGTATTTGTTTTTTAATTATACTTAAGTATCAAAAGTAAAAGTATAAATCATTTCAAATGTCTTATATTAAGCAAAGCAGACGCCATTTTCCTGTTTTATACATGTAGAGCAAGCCAGGGGCACACTGCAACACTCAGACATTATTTACAGCTAGCCAGGGGCACACTCCAACACTCAGACATTATTTACAGCTAGCCAGGGGCACACTCCAACACTCAGACATTATTTACAGCTAGCCAGGGGCACACTCCAACACTCAAACATTATTTACAGATAGCCAGAGGCACACTCCAACACTCAGACATTATTTACAGCTAGCCAGGGGCACACTCCAACACTCAGACATTATTTACAGCTAGCCAGGGGCACACTCCAACACTCAGACATTATTTACAGCTAGCCAGGGGCACACTCCAACACTCAGACATTATTTACAGCTAGCCAGAGGCACACTCCAACACTCAGACATTATTTACAGCTAGCCAGGGGCACACTCCAACACTCAGACATTATTTACAGATAGCCAGGGGCACACTCCAACACTCAGACATTATTTACAGATAGCCAGAGGCACACTCCAACACTCAGACATTATGTACAGCTAGCCAGGGGCACACTCCAACACTCAGACATTATTTACAGCTAGCCAGGGGCACACTCCAACACTCAGACATTATTTACAGCTAGCCAGGGGCACACTCCAACACTCAGACATTATTTACAGCTAGCCAGGGGCACACTCCAACACTCAGACATTATTTACAGCTAGCCAGGGGCACACTCCAACACTCAGCCATTATTTACAGATAGCCAGAGGCACACTCCAACACTCAGACATTATTTACAGCTAGCCAGGGGCACACTCCAACACTCAGACATTATTTACAGCTAGCCAGGGGCACACTCCAACACTCAGACATTATTTACAGCTAGCCAGGGGCACACTCCAACACTCAGACATTATTTACAGCTAGCCAGAGGCACACTCCAACACTCAGACATTATTTACAGCTAGCCAGGGGCACACTCCAACACTCAGACATTATTTACAGATAGCCAGGGGCACACTCCAACACTCAGACATTATTTACAGATAGCCAGAGGCACACTCCAACACTCATACATTATGTACAGCTAGCCAGGGGCACACTCCAACACTCAGACATTATTTACAGCTAGCCAGGGGCACACTCCAACACTCAGACATTATTTACAGCTAGCCAGGGGCACACTCCAACACTCAGACATTATTTACAGCTAGCCAGGGGCACACTCCAACACTCAGACATTATTTACAGCTAGCCAGGGGCACACTCCAACACTCAGACATTATTTACAGCTAGCCAGGGGCACACTCCAACACTCCAACATTATTTACAGCTAGCCAGGGGCACACTCCAACACTCAGACATTATTTACAGCAAGCCAGGGGCACACTCCAACACTCAGACATTATTTACAGCTAGCCAGGGGCACACTCCAACACTCAGACATTATTTACAGATAGCCAGAGGCACACTCCAACACTAAGACATTATTTACAGCTAGCCAGGGGCACACTCCAACACTCAGACATTATTTACAGATAGCCAGAGGCACACTCCAACATTCAGACATTATTTACAGCTAGCCAGGGGCACACTCCAACACTCAGACATTATTTACAGCTAGCCAGGGGCACACTCCAACACTCAGACATGATTTACAGCTAGCCAGGGGCACACTCCAACACTCAGACATTATGTACAGCTAGCCAGGGGCACACTCCAACACTCAGACATTATTTACAGCTAGCCAGGGGCACACTCCAACACTCAGACATTATTTACAGCTAGCCAGGGGCACACTCCAACACTCAGACATTATTTACAGCTAGCCAGGGGCACACTCCAACACTCAGACATTATGTACAGCTAGCCAGGGGCACACTCCAACACTCAGACATTATTTACAGCTAGCCAGGGGCACACTCCAACACTCAGACATTATTTACAGCTAGCCAGGGGCAAACTCCAACACTCAGACATTATTTACAGCTAGCCAGGGGTACACTCCAACACTCAGACATTATTTACAGCTAGCCAGGGGCACACTCCAACACTCAGACATTATTTACAAATAGCCAGAGGCACACTCCAACACTCAGACATTATTTACAGCTAGCCAGGGGCACACTCCAACACTCAGACATTATTTACAGCTAGCCAGGGGCACACTCCAACACTCAGACATTATTTACAGCTAGCCAGGGGTACACTCCAACACTCAGACATTATTTACAGCTAGCCAGGGGCACACTCCAACACTCAGACATGATTTACAGCTAGCCAGGGGCACACTCCAACACTCAGACATTATTTACAGATAGCCAGGGGCACACTCCAACACTCAGACATTATTTACAGATAGCCAGGGGCACACTCCAACACTCAGACATTATTTACAAAAGATGCATGTGTGTTTAGTGAGTCCGCCTGAACATTGGCAGTAGGGATAACCAGGGATGTTCTCTTGATAAGTGGGTGATCTAGTTACTGATTAAATCATTAATTATGTGTCTCTTTCCTTGTAGAATGTTAACACGCATGTCATCATATACCTGTATGGTTATGAATATCGCTAGCTAGGAAGTAAAATGCAGTTATTCTAGCTTTTTCTACAAGCTAGCTGACAGCAGATTTGAGGAAAATATAGTTGAACATTTTATCCTTTAAAAAAATGTATTTCTGTTAAGAAAACATGTATTTCATTATACCCCAAAAGATTTGTTCTGCATTAAAATGGCCTAGAGGAGTGTCCCAGTTTAACAGTAACAGGGTGTCCCAGTTTGACAGTAACAGGGTGTCTCAGTTTGACAGTAACAGGGTGTCCCAGTTTAACAGTAACAGGGTGTCCCAGTTTGACAGTAACAGGGTGTCCCAGTTTAACAGTAACAGGGTGTCCCAGTTTAACAGTAACAGGCTGTCCCAGTTTGACAGTAACAGGCTGTCCCAGTTTGACAGTAACAGGGTGTCCCAGTTTGACAGTAACAGGGTGTCCCGGTTTGACAGTAACAGGGTGTCCCAGTTTAACAGTAACAGGCTGTCCCAGTTTGACAGTAACAGGGTGTCCCGGTTTGACAGTGACAGGGTGTCCCAGTTTAACAGTAACAGGGTGTCCCAGTTTGACAGTAACAGGGTGTCCCAGTTTGACAGTAACAGGGTGTCCCAGTTTGACAGTAACAGGGTGTCCCAGTTTGACAGTAGGTGATTGGCATACTGGGACACATATCAAAATGTACATTTTCTCAAAAGGTGAGATTAGTAAGAAATCAATTTACAGTCATTTTGTTTACAATTACATCCCATTACAAAATATGTTGTAATGAGACACTGAATATCTTTTCTTCGTGTCTTTTATAACCTTTACATTATTTACCTCAGAACACTGTCATTTTACTTACCAGTACGACTCTAGAGACGTGTCATTAGACGGGAGGCCACGCCCACACAACGATGACATCATACCAATTGAACCCATTTTTTAAAATCTTTACATACTTCCACACTAACACACAGGCATTGATTGGTGGTTATGATTTTGTATACATTTAAATATATCCATTACAAAGCTTAAGTGTCCCACTTTGCCAGCTGTCCCTCTTAACCAATACTCACCCTACATTTGGTCTCCAGTCTGTAGGCTACCGTAAAACCACCTAGGCTACTACTCTTTCGACCGTAGACTACAGAATTTATACTGAATTAATTTGATGGAGCGTTGGTGGAGCGCTGAAGGACTGCGTCTCTCCAACAGCACCCTAGAGAGCTCGTGCTGGGCATGGACAACCTAAATATTTTGCGCCAAAAGTGGGCACTGGTTATTATGGGGCGGCATTATCGCTCACCTAAATAGCCCTCATGCCACTGTGTGAGAGAAGTTATCATTGTTTTTTTGGGCACGGAAAATTCTGCCCTCGTAAAACTACCGCTCTAGGCGGTTGCCTAATGGGGGGCCGTGGGGCTTAGTCATATAATTGCATATAGAATCCCTTTTAATTCAATAGCATCTCTGTGAGTCATAAAGAATTTGTCATTTGACTTTATAAATCTATTGCCTTTTATTGTGGCATAAACACAACCAGTCATTATGTTTTCATCTGGTTGTAAAACAATCACTTCAAATGCCTGCTTTACTAGGCTACCCACACACGTTCACCCACTAGCAACATATTTCCAGCCTTTGAACACCAACAAGTGTCATGACGTCTTGTCATTAGGCCAATATTTATGCCTCCACTGCTGTCCGTGCAAGTCTTGGTGTCAGCCACTTATCTCTGCTTTGGCAAAATGTCAGTGTTCCCGTCGAACCAAATGGCATTTTGGAGCAGAGGCTATACCTATGTTCATTTTTCATGACTCTGACATGCAGTAATGATACAAAAATGGTGTAATAACCTAATGTTTTCTTTATTGTGATAGGCTCACGTTTTACTGTAAGGTGTTCCCCCACCATTCCGGACCTCACCGCCTAACTTTCACCCCTGATGGTAGCTGACATTGTTTGTAAAATTCATTATGTGAAAAATGAATGGTGGAAAGACGATTGGAACCATTCCAGTGATTGATCGCTAGGTTTTATGGGTATTATGACGTGCCCATTGTGGGGGACAATTCCCTTTTCTGCAAATTGACATTTATTTTGTTCTCTAGCTTACTACCATGCAGTAGGTGGCGGCATGCACATTCAAATTGTGTCAACGCCTTTATACCATAGAATAAGAGAAGTAGAAAGCGGAAGCTTACGTTCCTGATAGTTTTCCTCTCGTTTCCTGTCAACAATGGACGATAATTAATCTTAGCTACTCTACAACTTTTAAAGGTGAGTTTATGATCTGTTGAGCTATTTATGAGCGTAAATAAACCCCGACTCCCATTGCAAATCCTCAGTGAAAGTCAAATTTGTGGAATGATGTCTACCAAGGGCAGATATCTAGCTACTATACTTTTAGCTAGCTTGTTGTGTTACCAGCAGAGTAAAAGGCGACGCATATATCACCACCTTTTGTTAGAAGATGTTTATTTAGCTAACCTAATATGTACTCTTAAGGAGCCTACCCTTACTCTTAAGGTCCAAGCACCTTATGGTATTTTTAGAAGTAGACTGGCTCTGGCAGCCAAAACAGCCATATAAACGTGAATCGATTCTCTAGTGCGATACGGTTTTAGAAACAGAAAGCCATCTACTTTCATATGACATCAAAAATAATTTCATAAATGCAAAATTTACACTGTTGTAATCGGCTTTATCACAGTTTCAGCTGACAGTATTTTTTTTTAGTTACAACACGTTTTAGGCGGCCTTCTTCCGTTACACACAGGTGCTAGGAGCATGCTAATTAGCACAGGTGGTCCTTCTGTCTTTTGCAAACACGTGCAGTAACATGGAGATATGGCTGTGTGGGAACCCTAACCCTAAAAAAGGTGTGTAATCAAAAACTACCCCGTACAGAAGATACCTTCGTCCAATGACTCCAATGCAGTCTGATTTCACCTCAGAGTAAATAATAGATGGATAATAATAGATCACCTCAGAGTAAATAATAGATGACGTTTGGGTAACAATTGGATAAATGTCTCATTGCGTAGTAAGTCATTAAAGTTAACTCAACCTGTGGTGAGAGAAGTTGTAATTTTAACAACTTGCTATAGCTAGCTAGCTAATAAGCTACGACTTTAGAAAATGTATTTGGAATGTAGCGTCAGCTAGCTATGTGCAACTCACCCTTCACTGCCTCTTATGACTAAACCACCTACAGATCCACCTACCACATGGGCCTACTATGGCTGAACCCAAGCCCATGGATTCCCCAGGTTCTGGCTGTGGTGTTCCACAGCCATTAATACCGATTAATCGGCCGATTTTTAATATATATATTTGTAATAATGACAATTACAACAATACTGAATAAACACTTATTTTAACTAATATAATACATCAAAATCTATTTAGTCTCATAAATAATGAAACCTGTTCAATTTGGTTTAAATCATGCAAAAACAAAGTGTTGAAGAAAGTAAAAGTGCAATATGTGCCATGTAAAAAAGCTGTCGTTTCAGTTCCTTCCTGAGAACATATGAAAGCTGGTGGTTCCTTTTAACATGAGTCTTCAATATTCCCAGGTAAGAAGTTTTAGGTTGTAGTTATAGGACTATTTCTCCCGAAACCATTTGTATTTCATATACCTTTGACTATTGGATGTTCTTATAAGCACTTTAGTATTGCCAGCCTAATCTCGGGAGTTGATAGGCTTGAAGTCATAAACAGAACAATGCTTGAAGCACAGCAAAGAGCTGCTGGCAAATGCAGGAAAGTGCTGTTTGAATGAATGCTTACGAGCCTGCTGCTGCCTACCACCGCTCAGTCAGACTGCTCTATCAAATATCAAATCATAGACTTAATTATAATATAATAACACACAGAAATACGAGCCTTAGGTCATTAATATGGTCAAATCCGGAAACTATCATTTCGAAAACAAAACGTTTTATTCTTTCAGTGAAATACGGAACCATTCCGTATTTTATCAAACGGGTGGCATCCCTAAGTCTAAATATTGCTGTTACGTGGCACAACCTTTAATGTTATGTCATAATTATGTACAATTCTGGCAAATTAATTACGGTCTTTGTAAGGAAGAAATGGTCTTCACACAGTACGCAACGAGCCAGGCAGCCCAAACTGCTGCATATACCCAGACTCTGCTTGTATAGAACGCAAGAGAAGTGACACAATTTTCCTAGTTAAAAGAAATTCATGTTGCCAGACAATATTAACTAAATATGCAAGTTTAAAAATATATACTTGTGTATTGATTTTAAGGAAGGCATTGATGTTTATAGTTAGGTACACATTGGTGCAACGACAGTGCTTTTTTCGCGAATGCGCTTGTTAAATCATCACTTGTTTGGCGAAGTAGCTGTGATTCAATGATAAATTAACAGGCACCGCATCGATTATATGCAAAGCAGGACAAGCTAGATAAACTAGTAATATCATCAACCATGTTTAGTTAACTAGTGATTGTTAAGATTGTTTTTTATAAGATAGGTTTAATGCTAGCTAGCACCTTACCGTGGCTCCTTGCTGCACTCACATAACAGGTAGTCAGCCTGCCACGCAGTCTCCTTGTGGAGTGCAATGTAATCAGCCATAATCGGTTTCTAAAAACGCAGATTACTGTTTGTTATGAAAACTTGAAATCGGCCCTAATTAATCGGCTATTCCGATTTAATCGGTCGACCTCTACTGTGGATGTATTTCAAGGCCTTCCTTCAAAGTCTGTGCCTCTTTGCTTGACATCATGGGAAATTTAAAAGAAATCGGCCACAACGTCAGGAAAAAAAAAACTGTAGACCTCCACAAGTTTGGTTCATCCTTGGGAGCAATTTCCAAATGCCTGAAGGTAGCACGTTCATCTGTACAAACAATAGTACGCAAGTATAAACACCATGGGACCACGCAGCCGTCATACTTCTCAGGAAGGAGATATGTTCTGTCTCCTAGAGATGAACGTACTTTGGTGCAAAAAGTGCAAATCAATCCCTGAACAACAGCAAAGGACTACTGCAATTACAAGCAGGACTACTCCATCCAGATGCAGGTGAGATACTTGGGTCATTATATTACCACAATTAAAATGATTTTACAATATTGAACCTATTTGGTCAGAATTCACATATTAAACCTGTATATACAGTCGCTAGCGAAAGTCTACACACCTCTTGCCCAGTATTCACATTAAGCTGCCTTCAAATTAAAAACATTAAGGACACATGCTCTTTCCATGACTGACTGACCAGGTGAAAGCTATGATCCCTTGTTGATGTCACCTGTTAAATCCACTTCAATCAGTATAGGTGAAGGGGAGGAGACTGGTTAAAGAAGGATTTTTAAGCCTTGATACAATTGAGACATGGATTGTGTATGTGTGCCACGGGTAAGACAATATTTAAGTACTTTTGAACGGGGTATGGTAGTAGGTGCCAGGCGCACCGGTTTGAGTCAAGAACTGCAACGATGCTGGGTATTTCCTACTCAAGTTTCCCATGTGTATCAGGAATGGTCCACCACCCAAAGGACATCCAGCCAACTTGACATAACTGGGCTTGTATTTATTATGGATCACCATTAGTTCCTGCCAAAGCAGCAGCTACTCTTCCTGGGGTTTATTATGGATCCCATTTAGTTCCTGCCAAAGCAGCAGCTACTCTTCCTGGGCTCCAGCAAAATAAGGCAGTTATATGAGATAAAAACATTGCATTTCACAACACATTAAGTGTGTGCCCTCGGGCCACTACTCTATAAACGACTTCAGGCTGCATGTATTTCTGACACCTAGTTTTGGATCACGGCCATGTTAGGAGAAGGTCACTGGCAGGGGGTAATACTGTTGACTACAGGTTTGTCTAAAGATGTGTAAATCTTGCTGAAAAACACAACAGCTCCCCATTTGATCCAACTGTTTCTCCTTGTGAATGTATTAGATTAATATTATATGTATCCCTCCATTGACTTCATGCTGAAAGGTGAAGACCTCATACCTTTACTGTGGACCACAGAGAGATACGATACAGGCCAGCACATTATATTGACCTTATTAGTCAACCATAAGGTTCTCCCATTGCTGACACCGTAATAGATTTACAGCGAGACATGTGACCTGGAAAATAAGATCTGAATTAACCGAGCCAAGACTGGTGGTTTTGTGGATCCATGCCACAAGCATCTGACATTTCATGTCCAGATTTAGATTTTTACTGGCTGACATTTTAATGGATTGATTCGTCTAAAAAGAAATGCTGACATAAGCCAAGCCGCTGGGGTGTCTAAGCCAAACGCCTGTCTGTGGTGATAAGACTACTTTGCGAGCACAGACTTGAGTCGTTTAAAGCACCCTTAAAATGTATTGGATCAGGAGTTACTATCTGATCCTCCCAAGGCCCTGCTAAAATATGACATATGTACAATAACAGTTTTATAAGGACAGTTTACTCAACTGCTTAATGACATCTGTCAGTTAATAACAGTATATCAGGGGCCTGTAACTCCTGTTCTGGACAGCCCATCCACATGTGGTGCAGGCTTTAATTCCATCCCAGCACAAACACAGCAGGTTCAGCTAAATCAACTTGTGGTGAAGGGTCGTGACACTTAGGAGGGGATTTGATTAAACTGGCCTGGGTTACACTGGGCTATGGTCCGTCACGTGACCCGAGTGAAGCCGGTGAGGGATGCACATATTGAAACGCGATCTGCACTACTTGGTCATATTGTCAATAAAGCAGCATGACGCATCGTTCAGAAACATACAGATATTTTCCATAAAGTACATAGTTTGAATTTTCAAACTAGTTTGTATTGGGAAGACAGCCTTTTTATTTTAAAAAATTAAATCACTTTTGCATGTGTCAACACATCCTACTCATTACCCCACGTACTTAACCTACGTGACCTTTGATTTGAGCTGACTTAACTGTCGACCAGAGTGATATCTTGCAAGGCAGCTTCCAAAATGAATGATTACCTTTTCAATAAACACCCAGCAAGTGATTATTTGGGGGGGGGGGGGCCTTTCAGAGTATCTATATTATTATTTGGGGGGGATTCTAATTTTGGTAAAGAAAAAAACAAATCACTAGAAATGTGTTTAATTTAGGAATTTCAAATGATTACACGGAAAAAAGATGTGATGTCATGTCCCAATGTAATCAAGGTATGAAATGATTGTTATTAGTTGTGGTCAGTTTACAGCTGAATCTATTTGGATACCCCTGAAGGTCCTTCCCTCCACACCAGAGGTATTGATTAGTTGTATTATTTTTGCTAAATATTTAGTCAACTGGGAGGGGACCTACCTTAAAGGAATACTTAGTGATTTTGGAAATTAAGACCTTTATCTACTTCCCCAGAGTTAAATGATCTCGTGGATACCATTTTTTATTTTTATGTCTGCATGCAGTTTGAAGGAAGTTTCTAACTAGCATTAGCGCAATGACTTGAAGTCTATGGTGTAGCTGCGCTAATGCTAGTTAGCATTGGCTTACAAAACGAACTCTAACTTCCTTCATACTGGACACAGAGACATAAAAATGGTATCCATGAGTTAATCTGACTGGGGAAGTAGATAAAGAGCATCATTGCCAAAACCCCGAAGTATCCCTTTTAATTTGTCCAATAGAAATTCTTGTTGATGCAAATCGTTTTCCGTTTGGAGTAAACGGTTTCAGTGGCAAAACGTTTTGCAACAGACCCAACGTATTGCAACTGAATTCGACTAATGAAAACACCCATGTTATTTCTCCCTATTCGCATCTCCTCTGCCCTTTTCACCCCTTTCATTTCCCATAGAAGCAGTATGCTACTACCTGAGTAATAGTTCATGCTTGATGAGGCCATGAGGTGACCTGATTCCTTCCTTCCTTCCTGCATGCGTGACATGAGAAAGGAAGTTAGTTACATTCGACATTTTAGTCATTTAGCAGACGCTCTTATCCAGAGCGACTCACAGGACCAATTAGGGTTAAGTGCCTTGCTCAAGGGCACATCAGATTTTTTTTCACCTAGTCGACTTGGGGATACGAACCAGCAACCTACTGACCCAATATTCTTAACCACTAGGCTACCTGCCATCCCTAAGTTCCTTTCTAATATTATAAATTTGCATTTGGAAAATATTGAGACCCCTTCTCTTTATACACATTTTGTTCCATTACAGACTTATTCTAAGATTTGTTTTAAGTCCTCATTCTACACTCAATATCTTGTGGCGAAAACTGTTTTTTGGAAATGAGCTCTGAGACAGGATTGTGTCGAGGCACAGATCCAAAAGATGTCTGCAGCATTGAAGGTCCCCAAGAACACAGTGGCCTCCATCATTCTTAAATTGAAGAAGATTGGAACCACCAAGACTCTTTCTAGAGCTGGCTGCCCGGCCAAACTGAGCATTCGAGGGAGAAGGGCCTTGGTCAGGAAGGTGACCAAGGACCCGATGGTCACTCTGACAGAGCTCCAGAGATCCTCTGTGGAGATGGGAGAACCTTCCAGAAGGACAACCATCTCTGCAGCTCTCAGGGCTTTATGGTAGAGTGGCCAGATGGAAGCCACTCCTCAGTAAAAGGCACATAAGTGTTGTAGGTTGTTGTTCTGATGAAAGGTGAATGACTGTTGGAACGGACTGAACCAGGTTTTTTTGTCCAGGATTTTGCCTGTGCTTAGCTCTATTCCAATTATTTTCATTCAAAAAAAAAAATCCCTAGTCCTTGTCGATGACACGCATAGCCACAACATGATGAAGCCGCCACCACCATGCTTGGAAATATGAGGAGTGGTACTCAGTGTTGTAATGTTGGATTTGCCCCAAACATAACGCTTCGTATTCAGGACATAAAGTTAATTTCTTTGTTAAATTTTTTTCAGTTTTACTTCAGTGTTTTATTGCAAACAGGATGCATGTTTTTGAATATGTTTTATTCTGTACAGGCTTCCTTTTCACTCTTTCATTAGGTCAGTATTGTTGATCCCTCCTCATTTCTCCAATCACAGCCATTAAACTCAACTGTTTTAAAGTCATTACTAGTGGTTAAAGTGTTGGACTAGTAACCGAAAGGTTGCAAGATCAAATCCCCGAGCTGACAAGGTAAAAATCTGTCGTTCTGCCCTTGAAAAAGGCAGTTAACCCAGTGTTCCTAGGCCGTCATTGAAAATAAGAATTTGTTCTTAACTGACCTGCCTAGTTAAATAAAGGTAAAAAAAAGACCATAATTATCCTATTTACAATTTGTAGTGAATTGTGACACTAGACTAAATGTTTCTGACTTATATCGATGCCACAGGCTGTTTTCAAAGGAATTCGTTTTTTTAGGGGAAGTCGCTCTTTAGCCCTTCCAATGCTGTTCCTGATTCTAACCCCATATCTGTTCATGTTCCCACAGGAGAGATCTCCAACCCAGGTTCAGGCATCAGGAAACCATAAACAACACAGACAGAGGAACTCAAGACAGAAACATAACCACTGCATGGCCTGCTTCACTAGTTTCTATGAGCCAAAGGAGTTGAAGACACTTGTAGGCCCCAACCCTGCTCAGACTGCAGAGACAGTTTTATTTGTCCAATTTACCTTACATCACCCCAACAGACTCTCAAAAGAAAGAAAACTTACCCCTGTGGTCAATGGGGAATAGCAAACTAAAGATGCACCAAGTAACTCAAAGGGAACGAGTTGAACTACTGCTCTTTTTGTGGGAAGAGTTTTCCCTCTTTTACAGACCTTAAATAGATACCAGCTGAGCCACACAGGAAATAAGCCTTTTCACTGCTCACAGTGTGGGAAGGGTTTCTGTTGGTCATAAAATATGAATACACACGGGTTAAAGTATCACAGGCCTAACACTGGACTGTTGCTTTAGAAGAAAGTCGACTTCAAACCACAGAAGTAAAACATGCAAACACATGTTATTATGTAAATAGCATTTACCAACCGCAACTGTTATGTGAAAATAGAGCAGGGGTTCTTGCGTTAACATGAACACTACTTGTCATCAGTACTCAGTATTTACTTACCCTGTATTATCACTTCAACTCTGGGTAACATGTAATAATTTCTTTAGTATCCGGTAAAAACTCTGGATGTCTAACAAATGATGGCACATGGTAATTCATATGTTAGTACCACTGCTGCAAACAAAACATCCACACACCAATGCTAACGATGCTAGTTAACTTTGCCAGCTTGCTCTATGACTTGCCTGTCCCCTTTTTTTTAATAGAGTTTAACTATTTAATTATGTAGCGTTTTGGGAGTGGCAGAAGGGAAGAAGTATCAATACTATATAATTTTCAGCTGCCTTATATCTTTTTGATTTATTGGAAAGCCGTTAAGTTGCTAGCTCCATACCTACAGTATCTAACTGACGGCAGCACAAATATAACGCCACTTCCGTTTTAGGAACGCGGGCGGAAGTTTACGTTCCTGCTTCTTTTCGTCGCGTGTCCTCACTCAACCAAGCAACTGACGACAAGGGCTATTTTTAAAGGTGAGTTTATGATCTGTTGAACTATTTATGAGCGTGAATAAAGTCTGGCTTCCATTATCAATCGTCAGTGAAAACCTCATTGGAAGATTAACCGCTACTGAGGGCCAACAACCCATCTACTGTTAGCTAGCCAACGTTAGCTTGTTTTGTTTACTAGCAGTGCTGAAGAGGAGCAACAGTCCTGAACTATTTTCCACCACCTAAGGTTTAGCGATCATTTACTTCTGGGTAACCGAGATTAGCTAGAAGTCGACATTACATTTTTTTCTCATCACTTCAATAGCCCCAATGTAGACCCACCCAAATTAGTTAGTACTAGCTATACTACTTACAGTAGCTACGATTTCAAAAATAAAAGGACTATGTGGACTGTATAGGCTAGTTCCGGGGTGTTGCAGCATCGGTCAGAACACATTTAGGAGATGGCGGTTAATAATCCACGTTGAGAGTATTTATAATAAACACAGTTGCATATGGGGGAAGGGTTGGAGTTGGGGCTTGAAAAGGCCGGTAGCACGGTAAGGTAGCGGTCTAGAAGAGAGACTAGAGAAACGCATTAGGAAAACATCGACAAAAGGTGCATAAATCATGAAGTAATGCCATATGACTAGGCTTAACACACATGTATGAGACTGCCAGGACTAAGCATGACAAAGGAGGGCATTAGCATATCAAACAGGTCATGGTTATACCAAAGGGACATATCATAAGCCATAGCTACAGTGCCTTTAGAACGTATTCATACCAATACGAATGTCAAGTAATAAGGGCTAAATTGAGGATTATGGTTATTTGATTTAGCTGAACCCACTGTGTTAGTGCTGGTATGGAACAAGAGCCTGCACACCATGAGGATGGGCTGTCCAGAACAGGTGTTGCAGGCCTCTGATACAGTGCCTTCAGAAAATATTCATACCCCTTGACTTATTCCAGATTTTGTTGTTACAGCATGAATTCAAAATGGATTACAGATTTCTCTCACTCATCTACACACAATATCCGATACAAGTTTAAACATGGTGGTGTTAACACATAACACTCGACCCAAGGTACCAAATTGATGTGACATGTATTAATGCCAAAATAACATGCAAAACAGGGAAGCCCCCCCAAATATATTTAAGGCCTATATTTTTTGGGTAGTGTTTTCTATATACATTAGTATTTTGTTACATGCTTAATTGAAAAATTGCAAAGGTTCTAAATAAAAGTAGAAATAACCAAATGAGTAACTACCCTTTTGAGTTCTAATTTAAAATGTAATAATAGGCCTTTACATGTGGTCATTTTATATAAACTATTTATTCATTAAATTTACAGAAAATGCTATATCGGGATATGAGATTTTGGCCATAATCACCCAGCCACCCATGTCACACAGGTTAGGATAGAGCCACCCTGTGGCATCTACAAAGGTAAAGGTAGCATGCTACTTGTATTCGAGACCAGAGGTGATTAGAGTGGAAACAGGTGTGGATGAAAGGGGTGTGGCCTACAGTAAAAGGTAGAGGGGATTAGAGAGTGGGAACAGGTGTGGAGGGAAAGGGGGATACCTAGTCAGTTGTTCAACTGAATGCCTTCAACTGAAATGTCTTCAGCATTTAACCTCTGAATCAGAGAGGGGCAGGGGGTTGCCATAATCGACCTCCACGTCTTCGGCACCCAGGGAACAGTGTGTTAACTGCCTTGCTCAGGGGCAGAACAACAGATTTTTACCTTGTCATCTTGGGGATTCGATCCAGCAAGCTTTTAGTTACTGTCCCAATGCTCTAACCTGTGGGGCGTGGCCTGAGGTAAAAGGCAGAGAGGTGATTTAAAGAGTGGGAACAGGTGTGGAGGGAAGGGGCATGGCCTGAGGTAATTGAGCAATTGTAAGGCCCTGTAAAATATACATTGTGGGGAACACGGACAGAATCCAGACATTAAAACATATTTGAAAAATTATCAAATGTATTGAACTTAGTAGAACGTGAGTGCCTATAGGCTTTGTCTCAGGGCTGACCCTATTTAGTCAACTGGTCCATTGTTTGGCTGTTGGTCGTCCGATATTTCTTTAGTAAAAAAATAAATAATAATTCATGGTGTCACCTTTCTGATTGGCTCCTGTCTGAGTGGACTGATCCATTGTGGAGGCCGTGGGGATGGTCCAGTCCATCAGTCTAAGACGTGCTACTGTAATTGTGTTATATTGTCGGAACAACACTAATAAAACATTGGTTTAATAACATGCACTTTCTCTCACGTTGGAAAAGCGGTCGCTGTCCACTGGTCCGAAACACATCAGTTCGCTGTTGAATTGGTGCCTTTTCCTAGACCATGTTGCTATGTGCATAATAGCACAGTTATCCAGCATATAGGTGTTGAGAACGATGAGGTGGAGTTAGCAGACGAGGAAGGAGGAAACCCCATCTTCATTAGGTCTATAATCAACAGCCTAACTGTTAAGGGGATAGCCTAGTGGTTAGCCTAGCGGCAGGTAGCCTAGTGGTTAGAGCATTGTGCCAGTAACCGAAAGGTTGCGAGATCGAATCCCCGAGCTGACAAGGTAAACATCTGTGATTCTGCCCCTGAACAAGGCCGTTAACCCACTGTTCCTAGGCCGTCATTGTAAATAAGAATTTGTTCTTGACTGACTTGCCTAGTTAAATAAAGGTAAATTAAATCATCCATATCTCCAGAAATAAGACAGATCCTGCTTCTGTTGCCTGTCTGAGTGTTTGTTTAATAGCCTACTGATTCCGTGAGCACCAAGCCTCACACAACCACACGTCGGATAAACTATTTCACAAATTTGGCTGTTTTTAATCTTTGCTGTACTAAAGGCTTTATACTTTTTTTTTTTTTTTTAGACCAGATCGTTTATTTTTACACTGTTCCCCTTTGATATCCTTCTTATTGTTATTCTTATGATCATTATAATAAGTCATTATCCTTAGTAGGCTTAGTATAGCACCATCGTTCTGTTGGCCTAAGAGCGCATCCTTGGTCTTTAATACCGTCATTTACTAAGGCCTATATTTCAATACTTCTATGTAGGCTACTGTATCAATCAATTATTTGTTCATGTCATCACACAAGCACACGAGTCATTCCTGATGAGAAATGCAATCAAGCATTTCTGTTTTTAAAATAACAAAAGCGACCATTGAATAATTAGCCTTAAAGCATGTAAACCGTTCCATTTCGGGAAATTGCTTTCACAAATTAATGCAACGCTTTTTTTAGTCTATGCTGTAATAAAGGCTTTACAAAAAAAAAACGTGACAACAGACACTCTGGTATGCTTATCATTTGTTTGGTGTAGTTTACGTTGTTCCAAACGGCCAGAAAAAAAGTATATTGTAATCTATCAGCACCTGTTTGGCACTTTATAATATGCACTCAGTGCTGGCTCCTTACCTTATTTTTCTAGATCTCCAGTATTTTCCACAACTAGTCCCATTTATTCCACATAATCTGACTTCCCCTTTACCCCCTGAGTAACCAGTAAACATTCCCCCGTTTCCAGTTAATTTGTCATGTCCTCTGCATCCATTTTGCTGTCACGGTATTTGTTATAATCAATGTATTATTGTGATTTTGATATGCTTTAGGTCAGCCCCTATTGCTTACACGCGTGAGATGCTTACAGGTTGAGGGAATAAGGAAGGTTTTTGCTAAACAAATGAAGGATTTCGGTAACAACTTTTCAGTCAGAAATGGCTGTAATTATGTTGCAGCTTCAGCAACACGGACAAGGGTGATAAACACTGATGTTCTGTGGTGGTCGCTACAGCAGGGAGGAGAGAGAGACAGGGTGATAAACACCGATGTTCTGTGGTGGTCGCTGCAGCAGGGAGGAGAGAGAGACAGGGTGATAAACACCGATGTTCTGTGGTGGTCACTACAGCAGGGAGGAGAGAGAGACAGGGTGATAAACACTGTTCTGTGGTGGTCGCTGCAGCAGGGAGGAGAGAGAGACAGGGTGATAAACACGGATGTTCTGTGGTGGTCGCTGCAGCAGGGAGGAGAGAGAGACAGGGTGATAAACACGGATGTTCTGTGGTGGTCGCTGCAGCAGGGAGGAGAGAGAGACAGGGTGATAAACACAGATGTTCTGTGGTGGTCACTACAGCAGGGAGGAGAGAGAGACAGGGTGATAAACACTGTTCTGTGGTGGTCGCTGCAGCAGGGAGGAGAGAGAGACAGGGTGATAAACACGGATGTTCTGTGGTGGTCGCTGCAGCAGGGAGGAGAGAGAGACAGGGTGATAAACACGGATGTTCTGTGGTGGTCGCTGCAGCAGGGAGGAGAGAGAGACAGGGTGATAAACACCCAATTTATTTTTAATAGAGCTCTACAACTGGCAGTCCGGTAGGAGTGCCATGATCATTTACAACACTTTTGAGTGAACAAAAATATAAAATGCAACATGTAATGTGTTGGTCCCATTTTTCATGAGCTGAAATAAGACCCCAGAAATGTTCCATATGCATACAAAGCTTATTTCTCTGAAATGTTGTGCACAAAGTTGTTTACATCCCTTATAGTGAGCATCTCTAATTTACCAAAATAATCCATCCACCTGACAGGTGTGGCATATCAAGAAGCTGATTAAACAGCATGGTCATTACACAGGTGCACATTGTGCTGGGAACAATAAAAGGCCACTCTAAAATGTGCAGTTTTGTCATACAACCCAATGCCACAGATGTCTCAGGTTTTGAGGGAGGGTACAAATGGCATACTGACTGCAGAAATGTCCAACAGAGCTGTTGCCAGATAATTCATGTTAATTTCTCTACCATAAGCCACCTCGAGTTGTTTTGGAGAATTTGGTAGTACATCCAACCAGCAGACCAGGTATAACCACGCCAACCCAGACCTCCACATCACTGACACCTTCACCTGCGGGATCATCCTGAGAAGGGGGGGGTGCTGATGTGTATTTATGTCTGTAATAAAGCTCTTTTGTGGGGAAAAATCATTCTGATTGGTTAGGCCTGACTTTGAAATTGTTTGTATGTTGTGTTTTTATATTTTTGTTCAGTATAGTTTCAGCTAGCTATGTGCAACTCACCCTCCACTGTATCTGCCTCTTATGACTATACCACCTGCAGATCCACCTACCTTCTAACCTGCCATGGCTGAGCCCAAGTCCATGGAGTCCCCGGGTTCTGGCTGTGGTGTTCCATCACAGAGAAGCTCACAGCAGGGTCCAGAGATGGTGTCAGTGAAGCTGGAAGACTGCAGTCAACCACTGGAACTCAATGTGATTGTCAAAGAGGAAGAAGAGGAGACAGAAATCCAAGAAGAGGTGGAGGAGAGAGCTGTCAAAGAAGAAGAGGTGGAGGAGAGAGCAGTCAAAGAAGAAGTGGAGGAAAGAGCAGTCGAAGAAGAGGTGGAGGAAAGAGCAGTCAAAGAAGAAGAAGAAGAAGAGGAGGAGGAAAGAGCAGTCAAAGAAGAAGAGGTGGAGGAAAGAGCAGTCAAAGAAGAAGGAGCAGTCAAAGAAGAAGAAGAAGAAGAGGAGAACAGGGAAGTGTCTGCTCCAGATCTAGAGGAAGAGGAGGAAGTAGATAGTATCACTGACCCAGGTAAGTTCAGGTGTGGAGTACAGAGAGAGGTTGGTGACTTGGTGGCCACGGGGGATTCTAAAACCCTATTATAGTGCTTCTACTTGTATCAACAAGTATTTTAAAGCCCCCTTCAATGCTTTGTTTCTGATTCTAAAGGCCTTTTCACATCAACTGCTTTACATATTCTGGAAAAATATGGATTCTGATTTGACACACAAAACCATCAGGGTTGGGGTCAACTCAGGAATCACATTGACATTCCAATTCTCTTCAATGCTTTTCCATGAGGAAATGTTGGAATTGGGTTTACTTTCTGAATGGAAACGGAATTGACCCCAACCCTGAAAACCATTCACAAGTCTGATGCGTTTTTCCCCCCACACTTGAATTAAATATTTGTTCAACATCAAACGCTGCTGCAGAGAGGAAGGACTGTGTAATGACATAAATAATATTGTAGCGGGGCAATTCCACCATAACAGAATTGTCCTGAGACTTTTTACTTTAAATATATGCCAAACAAAAACCATTGATTTTCAAGAGTTAATAAACCATACAACTCTATGCACAAGGACTACTTTTAACAATTTCCTCTGAATATTTTTGACAAAAATACATTTACTGGAAGAACTGTACAGATGCAATGTTTAGAAACAGTTTGCGTCCACATTTTCCCAAAACGCTTAAATATCTGCTCTGAATTTAGATTCAACAATATCTGTAGAAATCATGGGGTCTCAGCTATGACATGACACATTGACTTTGGAAAAAAAAATCTCTTTTGGTTATTGAAGTGGATTTACACCCGGTAACGGAATTGTGGTAACGGATTTTCATCATGGATTCCTGATCTGTACTACACAGAAATGGAGATCATTTGGATATGAATGTCATTCTCTTCATGGTGATGTACCCTAAATAGGTACATAAAAGGTATAACTATGCAATATCCTACTTTGGGCATTATTCTACACTGGCTAGCTATTTTAATGAGCTCTGCCTCCAAACGACCAAATTAGGTCGGTCCGGGTCTGGACCAAATCTGAACGAATCATAAACGTCTACTGTACTTAACTCTATTGTACTGAACTATACTCTACTGTGCTGTCCAAACCTGTGAACCCAATTGTGTTTTGTGACTACAATGATTATCCATTGTAGCCAATTACAATTACGTTACCGATTTCTCAGAAATTATGTTACTGATTGGTCATTTCGAGTTAACACTTTACTGATATCAATTTTCTTTGAATCAATAAAACATTAAAATTTAATTAATAGTCCTACCTTTTACTTGTTATTTCTGTGAACTTTCATTATCCTCCTCATGAGGGAGAGAAATGAGACAATATCTTCAAGATATGTGGGTTTCTGGTAACAGAATCACAAGGCAATGTTTCTTAAACTTACGGAAGGCCGAGAAGTTGATCCTAATCTAAATAGAAGTGTTAATATTAGTTGGCGTCTTTACTTCCTTATTGTGTTCTGATGTATTTCTGATACCGTAAGACTTGTTTTTACCGAAGACCCCTTTACCATCTGTTTGACCAGAAATATTTGCTTATTTCACATTTTTAGGATGGAAAATGTTTAAAATGTGTATATATGCCTTCATTTCTCAAATATAGACCACTTTTCATTTGACATCTAATTTGACATGCTCCTATGAACTTCACATGTTGGTGCTCATGGGTCCTTTTACATGGAAATGACCTGGTGCTCATGGGTCCTTTTACATGGAAATGACCTGGTGCTCATGGGTCCTTTTACATGGAAATGACCTGGTGCTCATGGGTCCTTTTACATGGAAATGACCTGGTGCTCATGGGTCCTTTTACATGGAAATGACCTGGTGCTCATGGGTCCTTTTACATGGAAATGACCTGGTGCTCATGGGTCCTTTTACATAGAAATGACCTGGTGCTCATGGGTCCGAATAAATTATTGACGGATTGCAGAAGGACGATATTTCGCAATTGGTGTGAAAGGCATCATAGACATGACATGCTCGTATTTTCCTTTTTGGTCCGAATTATTAGGACAAAAAATGGACTTGGTGAGAAAAAGGCGTTAACCCCATATCTGTTCATATTCCCACAGGAGAGATCTCCAACCCAGGTTCAGACAGTGAGCCCAGTTCCACAGCATCAGGAAACCATAAACAACACAGACGGAGGAACTCAAGACAGAAACATCACCACTGCATGGACTGCTTCACTAGCTTCTATGATCCAGAGGAGTTGAGAAGGCACACTTGTAGACCCCACCCCTGCTCAGATTGCAGAGACAGTTCTATTTGTCCAATTCACCTCAAATCAAAACCGACAAAAAAAAGAAAGACACACCCATGTGGTCAATGTGGAAAGAGTTTTCAGACCCCAAGCAAACTAAACATACACCAGCGAACTCACACAGGGGAGAAACCTTTCCATTGCTCTGTTTGTGGGAAGAGTTTTTCTCTTTCACAGAACTTAAATAGACACCAAATAACTCACACAGGAAAGAAGCCTTTCCTCTGTTCTCAGTGTGGGAAGAGTTTCAGTCATTCATCAACTCTGAAGACACACCAGCTAATTCACACAGGAGAGAAGCATCACCACTGCTCTCAGTGTGGGAAGGGTTTCAGTCGGGCAGGAGACCTAACGAGACACCAGTTCACTCACACAGGAAATAAACTTTTCCACTGCTCTCAGTGTGGGAATGGTTTCAGTCGAGTAGCAGCCCTGAAGGTACACCAGCAAACGCACACCGGAGAGAAGCCTTACCACTGCTCTGTTTGCGGGATGAGTTTTTCCCTTTTACAGACCCTAAATAGACACCAGCTTACACACACACACGAGAGAAGCCTAATCACTGCTCTGAGTATGGGAAAGGTTTCGATCACTCATCAAATCTAACGACATATCTGTTAAAGTGAGTTCTGCTGCTTTTTATTATGGGAATAGGACCCGCTCCCCCAAATAGGACAGGGGTTCTGGCATTAACGTCCACACAACTTGTCTCTGGTCATCTGGATCACTGTTCAGCGGTTACCTAACCTATTGTTTTACCACTTCAACCCTGGGTAACATCTTATAAACCTTGAGTATCATGTAATAAACACTGAATGTCTAATAAATGATGGTAATCATCAATAGGTAGATATTTGTGGAGGTGAAGGAAGAATGGGTGACAACCTTTTAACTTGGGTGTCATGTTAACACTGTAGCTATATTATGAAATAAAAATGATAGTGGTGAAAGTAGAGGATTCAAAGTCATGTGTTGGAGTTTGAGTATTGTAGTACGTTGATATTATGGGGTATTGTGTGTAGATTGATGAGGAAGATAAATAGTTAGATTCATTTTAGAATAAGGCTGTAACAAAATGTGGAAAAAGTCCAGGGATATGAATACTTTCTGAATGCACTTTAAGGTGGTATTTGGGCTTCATTTTTCCAGATTTTATTTTTAATCACATGATTTTTGTAAAAGTTATGCAGTCGACCATAATGCAACGCACTTTGAAAGGTGGTGACCCGAGGAGGACTTTACAAAAGTGATCCGCTTGATCTTGCCCAGTGACTGGAGTCAGGAACGTGTGCACGTGCATGCAATTTGAATGCATTTCAATGAATGGGAATGGAGCTGCTGCATTCAATTACTTGACGATTACTTGAATAATTAGGGGTTCTCTGTAGTCTTTTTTTTATATGCTCAAATGACTGAGGCATAGATTGTTAACTGTTTATTCTAATTTGGCACACAAAAACTTGAGGCCATGAGTAGCTTGGTCAATAATAATGGCACTGATTGGCCTATAGGTGGCGCTGTTATAAGCAGCCTCATATAAACCCTCATATTCTTCTCTCCATTTGACCAAGAGACTTGAAACTTTGTATGAATATTTCTTTCCTCGTGCTGAACACATTTGCCTCAGGGACCCACAAGGTTTGTCAGGATAGATTTCCCTCTATCTTGGACATTTCTGAAAAACCTCTCATGAACCATAAGTCCAAATAACACCCAAACCATTAACTTAGTTTGAGAAAAGCTAAGGGATTGGTTAAGAGACAGCTGAGTTATTGATAAATCAGATTTTACTTGTCCACTTAAGTCCTTTGTAAATCCACTCCACAATGGCTATAATGGAAACAAAGCCATTACTATGATGAACATTGTTAACTTTGGCATTGATATCTTAAGCAATTAAGGAAACCATTAACAATTCACTTTGACTATGTAATGCTAATAATTAAAATCAATCATACAAAATATTATTCTCATGGGCTAAAAGTCAAATTCACTCCAAATGTGGTCCTTGGACTAATCACAATTGTCCCTAAAGAGTTTGAGAAAACAACATTTATGCATTCAAATATAGCCACACTAAATGCTAAAAATACTTAAAAAATCTTGTCATGAACCATAGAACCAAATATGGAATGTGTATCCATGGTACATGTCTTAACTTAGTTTGAGAAACGTTTAGGGATTGGTCAAAAGATGGCTCAGTTAATTAGATTTTACGTTTCTATTTAAACCTCCGTAAATCCAGTGTTTGGTTTTCATAGTAATGTAGTAATTAATTTTTTTTCTGTCAATGACATTCACCTTGATGTGATGGGTGTGAAGCCAAATCCAAACTGGCCTCCCTTGACACTTTGTTTTGGTTCGCCAGGACCATTCACAGTTGAGCTCACTCAAGTTTAATTCGAAGCTGATTGGCTATTATTATATAATGTTTTAATCAAGGGAGGCCAAATCCTTGCTGGTTTCCCTTGCATTCAATGCTACAGGCGTCAACAATAATCATACCATTTTTGACCAGAGAGAATCAGATAGATGGTCAACACATAGGGACGGGGGGTGCTCGCTCAGGTATTTTCTCTGGTGAGATACATTCAGCCTCTTGGGGCGGCAGGGTAGCCTAGTGGTTAGAACGTTCGACTAGCAACCTTCAAGTTCAAATCCCCGAGCTGACAAGGTAC
The DNA here is from genome assembly GCF_045791955.1 of Oncorhynchus clarkii lewisi. Classification (NCBI taxonomy): domain Eukaryota; kingdom Metazoa; phylum Chordata; class Actinopteri; order Salmoniformes; family Salmonidae; genus Oncorhynchus; species Oncorhynchus clarkii. The sequence goes on from NW_027260920.1 coordinate 90,301, forward strand.
AAATATGTCGTTCTGCCCCTGAACAGACAGTTAACCCACTGTTCCTAGGCCGTCATTGAAAATTAGAATTTGTTCTTAACTGACTTGCCTAGTTAAATAAAGGTAAAATAAATTTTAAAAATTATGACTTGAAAGAAAATGATGAAATATAGATAAAGTTATATTTAAAAAAATCCTGTCTTCCCTTGGCATCCATGAATACACCCCTGGGCATCCATGAATACGAGGCCTCTCAGCCTCGTCGGATGAGTCCCCGGTGTCTGTAGCCTCGTCGGATGAGTCCCCGGTGTCTGTAGCCTCGTCGGATGAGTCCCCGGTGCCTGTAGCCTCATCGGATGAGTCCCCGGTGTCTGTAGCCTCGTCGGATGTGTCCCCTGTGTCTGTAGCCTCGTCGAATGTGTCCCCTGTGTCTGTAGCCTCGTCGAATGTGTCCCCTGTGTCTGTAGCCTCGGGGGACACAAAACTTACAATTAGAGCATGTACTGGTCAACAATTGGAGTTGCACTCACATGCTGGGAGAAAAAAAAAAAAGTGTCTTTAATAGTGCTATAGAGAGCGTTGTATGAGTTGAGCTCTTGGTAGCCTGGCACGGTTGTCTGTGGCTGGTTGCTTGGTGGTCTCGCGTTGTGCCGGGCCTGCTGGGTTTCAGTGTTGGGTGAAGCCTCTCGCAGTTGCGTCGGGCATGTCCCCGTGTCAACAGGCGAACAGCGTAGAGAAGCACCGCACAGCAGTAACAAGGTAGACGTCCGTTGGTTGAGATGTCCCCAGTCCAAATCCTGCTGAAGGTAAGTTCCAGTTCCTTTAATTAACTCTAGTTCTGGGGGTGTATTTAGCAATTAGTTTGGGGAGGGAGAAGGTGATGTCTAGCTCCATGGAGGATGACCTGTCCAGCTCCGGGACTGACCTTTCTAGCTCCAAGGAGATCAGAGCCGTCTGCATCCCCCCCAACGACCTACTGGAGTAACAGGTTAATCTTGAGGTCAATGACACCCGTTTTAAAATCCTATCCGAAATATGGCACCCTATGCAGGGCAATGTCCTGCATTTACTGCCCTGGGATCTCCTTAGACCAGAGGGAAAGTGCCCTTTACTTGGCCCTCCAACACAACTTCCAGCAGCATTTGGTCTCCCATCCAGGGACAGACCAAAACTGATCCTGCTTAGCTTCATAGGCAAGCCAGCAGTGATACAGGGCAGGACCAGTGGGACTTACCTGATTCAGACCCGCCCCCTTGGTTACGATCAGCACAATGACGTTGCCAAAGGCTACAGCCAGCAGCACTGACTTCAGGTTAGGTGGGGCCTGTAATGAACATAGACATATTGTTTAGAATTTGTAGGGAAGAGCAGGGACATTAGTACAGATCACACAGCTCTGGGGGATCAGAAAATGTCTCTCCTTTTAATTCCAAATAATTAACCCTAGCCTTGTATACCCCTAGCCTTGTATACCCCTAGCCTTGTATACCCCTAGCCTTGTATACCCCTAGCCTTGTATACCCCTAGCCTTGTATACCCCTAGCCTTGTATACCCCTAGCCTTGTATACCCAAGGCACTTCATGTATACTGAACAAAAATATTAACCCAACGGGTAGTGTTGGTCCCATGTTTCATGAGCTGAAATAAGAGCTTATTTCTCTCAAAGTTTGTGAACAAATTTGTTTACATCCCTGTAAGTGAGCATTTCTCTTTTGTCAAGATAATCCATCCACCTGACAGGTGTAGCATATCAATAATGATGATGATCATTACACAGGTGCACCTTGTGCTGATGACAATAAAAGGCCACTAAAATGTGCAGTTACGTCACACAACGGCACAGATGTCTCAAGTTTTTAGGGTAGCGTGCAATTGACATGCCGACTGCAGGAATGTACATCAGAGCTATGGCCAGAGACGCCGCTTCCAACGTCGTTTTAGTGAATTTGGCAGCACGTCCATCCGCCCTCAAAACCGCAGACCATGTGTAATCACACCAGTGCAGGACCTCCACATCCGGCATCTTCATCTGTGGCATGGTTTGAGACCAGCCACCCTGACAGCTGATGAAACTTTGGGTTAGAAATGGTCTTAGGGAAGCTCATAGGCTTGTCGTCTTCACCAGGGTCTTGACCTGAACTGCAATTCAGCGTCATACAGACTTCAGTGGGAAAATGCTCACCTTCGATGGCCACTGGCACGCTGAAGAAGTGTGATCTTCACGGATGAATCCCGGTTTCAACTGTACCGGGCAGATAGATGGCGTCATGTGGGTGAGTGGTTTGCTGATGTCAACGTTGTGAACAGAGTGCCCCATGGTGGCGTTATGGTATGGGCAGGCATAAGCTACAGACAACATACACAATTGCATTTTAGCGATGGCTATTTGAATGCACAGAGATCCCGTGGCCCATTGTCATGCCATTCATTCGTCGCCATCACCTCATGTTTAAGCATGATAATGCACGGGCCCATGTCACAAGGATCTGTACAACATTTCCTGGAAGCTGAAAATGTCCCAGTTCTTCCATAGCCTGCATACTCACCAGCCATGTCACCCATCTAATTGATACAAAGAATTAATGGGCTACATTTATCACTCAAACAAAGTGTTATGAGTGAGTGCACCAAAAACATATTTCCAGGGTGTATATGCATCCTCTTCTCAGTGCAGCCTCTTGCAACACCACGAGTAGGAGAAGGATATCTGCGAAAGTAATGCTTTGACGCCAAGTGTGCTCATATTGTTGCTACTTTAACTGTTGTGCTAGCTAACATGCTACTGAACCGTGACGCTAGCATATTGACATGCATATGTTATTAAAAGACAGCGACATATTCACCAAAAAGTGTGTTTAGGCAAGTCATTAGTTAGCTAACTTAGCTAGATATCACATTAATCGTGCAAAAAATATAGCTAACATTAATTAGCTAAGCGCTAGCCAGTTAACGTTAGCTATCTAGATAGTCAGTCAGTAGCGCTGACAGATTGAAACTGATATCAATAAAATGTGTTTTACTCTATCCCATCTAGGCATCAATTAGCTAACACTATTTTAAAGTTTATTAGGAAGTTAGACACTCACCGGACAACTTCGGTAGGAAGCCAGCTAGATAGTTTGGTTTCCATTTTCCAACGGATTCTTCTTCTCCCCCTGCTGACTGGTCGTCAACGGTTACTGGTCTTGGAACTCATGTGTTCACCAGAAATGGCTTCTGGTAAACAATTTGCCACTAGTTGCAATAAATATTATTGTTGCCAAAGGTTTGCTGCAGATTATCCACCAGTGTCAAACATTTGCAAACTTCTGGCACACTATTTAGTTTGCAGGAAGATTGCCGCAACAATTACATTTTTGTAAGCGTGACTGGCTAGTTACCAAACAAACATGCAGTGCATATAAATATTTCAAACTCATTATTTTACACTCTCTTATCACAGCACTAGCAAACTTGTTCTTTTTGCTTGCCATGTCAACGTCTATTGGAGGTGCCTGAAAGAGATCCTGTAGGGAAATTGAGTCAGCATGTAGTGCTTCCACTGACAGTTGGTTGGCCTATTTATAGACAACAGTACTCAAGAAGGGCTTCCCCTGGATCGTGTGTGTCTGGTCTTGTGTGTGTGTGCGTGTGTGTGTGTGGTCTTTAGGAAACAGACAGTGGATCACCAGTGCGTGTGTGTGTGTGTGTGTGTGTGTGTGTGTAAAAGGACACAAAATGAAACATCTTTAAATATGTTTACATGACATTTCAATCAAGTGTATTTTATAAAGCCCTTTTTGCATCAGCTGTTGTCTCAGAGTGCTATACTTTACCAGCCTAAAGCCCCAAAGACCAAGCCATGCAGATGTAGAAGCACAGTGGCTAGGAAAAACTCAAATCAATAAAATAAAAAATGTCACATGCGCCGAATACAACAGGCCTTTACCATGAAATGCTTACTTTTAACTCTGCATTGTTGAGAAAGTAAGAAACGATGAGCAAATAAATAAATACTAATAAAAAAAAAATAGTAACACAATAAAATAGTAAAGAGGCTATATACAAGCAGTACTGGTACCGAGTCAATGTGCAGGGGTACAAGGTAGTTGAGGTAATTGAGGTACTATGTACATGTAGGTAGGTTTAAAAGTGACTAGGAAATCAGGATAGATAATAAACACAGTAGCAGCAGTATGTGTGAAAGTGTGTGTGGATTTTTTATATATATATATATATATATATATATATATATATACTTTTCAAAAAGGGGTTCAATGCAAATAGTTTGAATTGCCATTTGATTCATTGTTCAGCAGTCTTATGGCTTCAGGGTAGAAGCTGTTCAGGAGCCTTTTGGTCCCAGACTTGGGGCTGGAGTCTTTGACACAGCCTGTTATAGAGGTCTTGGATGGCAAGGAGCTCAGCCCCAGTGATGTACTGGACCGTATGCACTACACTCTGTAGCGCCTTGCGGTCGAATGCCAAGTAGTTGCCATACCAAGCGGTGATGCAACCTGTATCGGTGATGCAGTTTCCTGTAGTCCGCGATCAGCTCCTTGGTGTCACTGACTTTAAGGGGGAGGTTGTTGTCCTGGTACCACACTGCCAGGTCTATGACCTTCTCCTTGTAGGCTGTCTCATTGTCATCGGTGATCAGGCCTAACACTGTCGTGTTGTCGGCAAACTTAATGAGGGAGTTGGAGTCGTGCCCAGTCACGCAATTGTGGGTGAACAGGGAGTACAGGACGGGACTAAGCACGCAGCCCTGATGGGCCCACGTGTTGAGGGTCAATGTGGCGAATGTGTAGTTTCCTACCCTCAACACCTGGGGGAGGCCCATCAGGAAGTCCACGGCGGTGTTCCAAAATGTATACTTGTGTTCTATTTAGAGCGTAAAAAGGGTTACGGAAGTCATCTGTCACTTTTCACGTGGGATTCCAAACAAAGGAACACGAAAAGGCAAGTGTGTACTAAGTTTACCAGAAGTTCTATAAGCGTACTTGGGAGAGCTGGAAAACAAAGCACGCACGGGAGCATACTTTTCTGTTCACTTTGATGGGGAAGCTATCCCACAACACCTTGCGACACAGCGAGAATTAAAAAAAAAACTTCTATATCAATGGCAGACTGAAGACCGTTTTGGGGAAAAAATATTCCTGAGGAATAAGGAATAACTTTATAAGTATTACGTTTATTTATTCACCAAATTACATTTTCATATGAATTTTGTATTCAAATGTTAAGTCATTGCTGTTTATCAGCCCCGCTAGCCAAGCGAAGTTATCTTGTCAGATGCGATGGCTAGCTAGCTAGCTAGCAGGCAATCTCATCCTAGTTATCAGCTGTTTAGGGATGAACAACTAAATTAACTAATCATAAAATCAGCAGTGTCGACAGTTTTTTTTTTTTTTTTTTTTTTAATGTTTATGCTGAATTGGTGAACTTGCTAGCTAGCTAATTTCAATTTGTTTTCAGGAACAGATGGCAACTGATGCATTAATTTCACTCCGTGGCATTGCCGTGGTAGGACAAAATAGTGGTGACCGAAGTCAGCGTGCATGCGCCCGGCCCGCCACAAGGAGTTGCTAGAGCACGACGGGAGAAGGACAAACCCTCCCCTAACCCAGACGACGCTGGGCTAATTGTGCGCCGCCTCATGGGTCTCCTGGTCGCGACTGGTTGCTGTCTCCATCATCCTTAAATGGAAGAAGTTTGGAACCACCAAGAGCTAGCCGCCCGGCCATACTGAGAAACCATCTTTGCAGCACTTCACCAATCAGACCATTATGGTAGAGTGGCCAGTCAGAAGCTACTCCTCAGTAAAAGGCACATGACAGCCCACTTGGAGTTTGCCAAAAGGCACCTAAAGGACTCTCAGATCATGAGAAACAAGATTCTCTGGCCTGAATTCCAAGCATCACGTCTGGAGAAAACCTGTCACCATCTCTACGGTGAAGCATGGTGGTGGCAGCATCTCGCTGTGGGGATGTTTTTCAGTGGCAGAGACTGGGAGACTAGTCATGATCGAGGGAAAGATGAACGTAACAAAGTACAGAGAGATCCTTGATGAAAATCTGCTCCAGAGCACTCAGGACCTCCGACTGTGGTAAAGGTTCACCTTCCAACAGGACAATGACCCTAAGCACACAGCCAAGAAGATGCAGTAGTGGCTTCGGGACAAGTCTCTGAATGTCCTTGAGTGGCCCAGCCATAGCCCGGACATGAATCCGATCAAACATCTATGGAGAGACCTGAAAATAACTGTGCAGCGATGCTCCTCATCCAACCGGACAGAGCTTGAGAGGATCTGCAGAGAAGAATGTGAGAAACTCCCCAAATACAGGTGTGCCTAGCTTGTAGCGTCATACCCAAGAAGACTCAGGGCTGTAATCGCTGCCAAAGGTGCTTCAACAAAGTACTGAGTAAAGCGTCTGAATACTTATGTAAATGTGACATTTATTTTATTTTTATTTTATATAAATGTACAAACATTTATAAAATCCTTATTTTCCTTTGTCATTATGGGGTATTGTGTTTAGATTGATGAGGGATAAAACGATTTTCATACATTTTAGAATAAGGCTGTAACGTAACTGTCACGCCATGGTCTTAGTATTTTGTGTTTTCTTTATTATTTTGGTCAGGCCAGGGTGTGACATGGGTTAATTATGTGGTGTGTTTTGTCTTGTTTTTTTTGTAGGTATTGGGATTGTGGCTTAGTGGGGTTGTCTAGAAAAGTCTATGGTTGCCTGAAGTGGTTCTCAATCAGAGGCAGGTGTTTATCGTTGTCTCTGATTGGGAACCATATTTAGGCAGCCATATTCTTTGAGTGTTTCGTGGGTGATTGTTCCTGTCTCTATTTGCGCCAGATAAGGCTGTTTAGGTTTTCACGTTAGGTTTCTTGTTTTGTATTATTCATGTTTATATTTTGTTAAACATGTATCGAAATAACCACGCTGCATTTTGGTTCTCCTCTCCTTTGATGAAAGAAAACCGCAACAGTAACAAAATGTGAAAAAGTGAAGGGGTCTGAATACTTTCTGTATGCACTATCTGTTTGATATGCAAAATTTAACATTCCCCTTTATGATTAGCCAGTGTTTGTTTTGTATCAAATGCATTTAGGCCTTCTAATCTAGTTGACTTTCCAGCAGGTCAGCACTGTAGCTATTCCGTCTGGCCCTGTGACCGTACATACATATGTTTAAAGGTCTTACTCACATCAGCTACGGAGAGAGTGATCACACAGTCATCCGGAACTGCTGGTGGTCTTTTGCATGGTTCAGTGTTGCTTGCCTCGAAGTGAACATAGAAGGTACTTAACAGCTCGTCTGGTAAGCTTGCGCCACTGGGAAGCTCGCGACTGGGTTTCCTTTGGTAATCTGTGATAGTTTGCAAGCGCTGCCACATCCTACAACCGTCAGAACCTTCATTAGAGGAATGTGATCAAAGAGGTGGTTGATGAAAAGTGTAGTGACGATCTTGTTGAGGGCTAGTCTGGGAACCAGCCTGAGTCGTGTAGCCACTGGACTTCTCCTCCTTCACAATCTGTAGCACCTACATGGGTGATTCCTCAGCAGCTCTCTCCACACACAGTTCAGATTCAAAATAGCAGTCATCTTCACTATGAGCCCTCTGCCTCAGCACTGCAGCACTGTACTGCATCTTCCATTCCTCTCAAGCTTCAAATTATGTTTTCAAAAGATCAGGAACCATCAGCCAGGGGAAACAAAAAAGATGGCGCAGGGTCCAGATCAGGGGAGATCAATCTTCATGGTCAATCTTTGTGTACATTTTTTTTAAAAAACAATCATGGTACCAATAATTGTTTTGATGACACCAGATGTCTTTTAGGTTAACTCTTTATGGTGTGGCTGGCTAGCTAGCAAGCTGGCTAATTGTTTTTTTCCCCCCCGAATGATGTATCTGGACCAATGACTGTATATACAGTACCAGTCAAAAGTTTGGGCACACCTACTCATTCACAGGTTTTTCTTTATTCTTACTATTTTCTACATTGTAGAATAATAGTGAAGACATCCAAACTATGAAATAACTTCTGAAATCATGTAGTAACCAAAAAAAGTCTATATTTATATTTGAGATTCTTCAAAGTAGCCACCATTTGCCTTGATGACAGCTTTGCACACTCTTGGCATTCTCTCAACTAGCTTCACCTGGAATGCTTTTCCAACAGTCTTGAAGAAGTTCCCACGTGTGCTGAGCATACATCTTTTTTTTAGAACTTGTAGCACCATACAATTCAAAGAGAAAATCTATTTCATTCTATGCACAACATTATTCAGTGTTTAAATTAATACATCCGTGTCGACTACACCATTTCCCCCATATGAAGAGGGCAACGCAAGTATCTTTGCTAACACTCTGCAGTCACCACTAGACTAGCTAGCTATGTAAACAACCCATTATGCGAACCATTGGTATATTAAAAGGAGCAGAGAGCATGTGACGCAGTGGCAGCAGCAGGAATTATCACAGAGGGTGGCTTGGTTGTTGGGTCGTGGTGCTTGCAATAATTCATTAATATATTATTAGACAAGCAGTAGCAAGTCCATACCCGTTTAGGAAAAAAGCATTTCATGTATTCGGTAATGTTACACTTATCCACATTTACCAGAGGGTTCAAATTGCAATGAGTTAGATGCTAGATAGCGTTGTCAGCATTGGCCTATCAAACACATAACTGGGGCTTCACAGTTTTATGAGAAAGCTATAAATAGAATCCACAGTGACGGGAGAGGTTGGAATGAAGGCCCAACAGTCAGCCAACACAGACTAGATACATGGTGTCAGAAGGCAGGTTTTGGAGCAGTGAGCAGTTACCTACTCTGTCAGCTAACATTAATTGCAGGCTAGATGGGATACAGCTTTAAGTTGAAACATTTTGCATTTTAGCTAACCCTAACCCTTTTCCTAACCTTAACCTAATTCTCCTAACCTGCTGTGTATATTCAAAAAACTCAATTTTGACGTAGAGCTGTATACCATCTAGTCCAAACCAAAGAGAAAGGTCCGGGACCATGGAGTGTGAGGGGAAGCTGATCAGACACATTGGTCCCACACTAATGTCACTTCAACGTGATTTTGAACATATTTAGTGTTCAACATGTAAAAATGAAGTGGATTATGAACAGGTTCTGAAAGAGGAAACATTAACTACTGGAGAAAGGAAGGTTAGCTAGAGAATCAGTCTGTTTGCCACATTAGTGTAGCTATTAGAAAGCTATTGGGGTGACTCCTCACCAAACTAGAACAAAAAAAAGATTTAGGGATTTTCACATTTAATCCATATAAGGGTCCTTTGGAGGACGGATTGTTGACATATATTTTACATTTGTATCTTAAAGCATAACTGAGAAAATAAACCATTTAAGTTGGAACATTTGTGACATTTAACGACCCTGTGGCTATTTGGTTTGTTTGCGTTGGCACCTTTCAACACCCCTCATTATCAGATGTATACACGCGACCACTCACTTACACTACTCACTAAACACACACCATTGTTAATTGTATTTACTTCAGGTAATAAATATATTTTGTTATTCTTTATCTCCACGTTGTCTCCCTTTTTGTTACGGGCTTCGAGGCGGTTCGTGATAGCATTGAATAATGCCTTTTTAAGAAGCCGGTGGCCACCAACTTAATGTTTTGCTACACTGTACCTAATGAACACAACCCTGATTCTGATCCAACAAGTTGAATACAACATTATTTATATAATTGCGATACTAAAGTTGACTGTTATTATGACTGTTTGACATGTTATGACTTTTTGGTTCATAAATTGCAGGAGTAAAAAGCAGAGGCTCCTATCAAAGATATAACAGCTGCCATAGACGTCAAGGATATTACCAAATCAGCAGTTAAACTAGACAACTTCCCATTCAACACCTTCTATTCAACTCCTTCACCGGCAGACAGGAACACTTCCCATTTCCCTCATGATTTAAATCAGTCTTCCAATTGTGCGACTGGATGTGAAGGGTTTAACTTCTAAACAGTGATCCTTGGTGGGGTCATCTAGTGGATTGGACTGTCACTTGTCCTGACTCTTCCAAAAGGCTTGGCAAGGACGAGTCCCCTGCTCCCCCAGAGACACTTGTGTTCCAGCAGCTGAAGGGAGGTTGTGGGATTCCCAGTTTTATTGATGTTCTCTGTTATGGACTTTACTTATATTGTCCTTGACTGTGTCTTCCTGCGATCTCTGTTATTTTTACATTTGAAAGGCTAAAAATAAAGCTGTCCAAAAGAAGCAGGTATTTGACTGGTCCGTTTAATGACCATATCAGCTATAAGTCTGTTCCATATATGGTCATATCAGTTATAAGTCTGTTTCATATATGGTCATATCCTCTGGTGCACAGCTCAAATGGCAGCAGATCTGCCAATAAAGCAATGCCAAATGACCTGAGATATATTGCTGTGGAAGCTGGATGTATTTCTGATACACCCGTTTCTGAACACGGCCATATTGGGATTGTAAATGATCTGTTGCTTTGGTACACTTCTTGGGACTTTGCCATGGACTGTATGGGAGTTTCAAGAACAGCTCAGCAGGTATCATGAAGCAATCCCAGAGGGTCATAAAGCAATTCCAATTGACTTCAGGCTGCATGTATTTCTGACACACAGTTTCATATCATGGCCATGGTTGGAGGTCACTGAGAGGGGGTAATAATTTGAAGAATTTGGACTAAAGATTTGTACAACTTGCTGAAAAACCCAACAGCTCCCCATTTGATCCAAGTGTTTCTTATTGTAAATGCATTAGATTCATATTACATTTAGTCCTCCATTGATTTCACACTGCATGCTGAAAGGTGAAGACCTCATACCTATACTGTGGACCACAGAGAGATCCGATACAGGCCAGCACATTATTTTCACCTTATTAGTCTACCATGAGGTCCTCACATTGCTGACACCGTAATAGATTTACAGCGAGATATGTGATCTGGGAAATAAAATCTCAATTAACCGAGCCAAGACTGGTGGTTTTGTGGATACATGCCACAAGCATCTGACCTTTCATGTCCAGATTTAGATTTTTACTGTCTGTGACATTTTAATGGATTGATTCATGTAAAAAGAAATGCTGACTTGAGCCAAGGCTCTGGGGTGTCTCAGCCACGCTCCTGTATGTCGTGATAAAACTACTTTGCAAGCACAGACTGATCATTTAAAGCACCCTTAAAATGTATTGGATCAACAGTAACTATTTGATTCCCCCATGGGCCAATATGTACAAACAGTTTTATAATGACAGTTCACTCAACTGCTTAATGACATCTGGCAGTTAAATACCAGAGGCCAGCGACTCTTGTTCTGGACAGCCCATCCACATGGTTTGCAGGCTCTTGTTCTGGACAGTCCATCCACATGGTTTGCAGGCTCTTGTTCTGGACAGCCCATCCACATGATTTGCAGGCTCTTGTTCCTCCCCAAGCACGAACTCAGCGGGTTCAGCTAAATCAACATGTTGTGAAGGGTCATCCCACATCATTTAAACGTGCATAATTGGGTAAAATTTGGTTGAGATGTTAATCAATGAGATTACAACCTATATTCGCCTACTCAAAAAGTCATCCAAAAGATAGTTGAATTTCCAATGTGTGATCATTATGCTTAAAGCATAACCAAATTCCAATTAAAAAATGATATCTGGTTTATGGGTTAATGTCACCCAAATGTCTATCACTGCACTTTCAATCAAAGTTCAAATGTGTTTTATTTCCCTGAGGGTAACTTCTGGCCAGAGCAAGTTTGGAGCTCATGCCGGGTGTACACGACAGGTCATATATCATGCAAGATCTTTGCATATTAAAATAACTTAATCTCATAAACATTTAGTTTGCACGGTGCTAATGTTCTCTCCACCCACAAACATGGCAAGAAAATACCTTGTCTAATAACAGTGGCATCAGTGCCAGAATAAGGCTGCGTTGGCAGATATATCAAACAATAAACCTTGGCTGCAGTGAAGACGAGAGCACAGTCCAAGAAATGAAAAGGCCTAGATGGTCCGCTCCCTGCTCAACTAGTGTATCCAGTTGCTCCCCCCCCCCCCCCCCCCTTTGGGGCTTCTTGTAGGGGAGACTGGGGTTGGTTGTCTCAAGGGTTGGGTGTCAGAGTGCAAATTATTCCCAATCTAAATGGCGCTGTGTAATATTTTTTACGGTTCAAATGTGTGAATTCTCTGAGCTTTCGTAGCATTAAGATAATCTTTAGAACCTTCTTACGATGTCTCTTTCGTAGCATTAAGATCATCTTTAGAACCTTCTTACGATGTCTCTTTCGTAGCATTAAGATCATCTTTAGAACCTTCTTACGATGTCTCTTTTGTAGCATTAAGATAATCTTTAGAACCTTCTTACGATGTCTCTTTAGTAGTCAAGGTGTTTCCCAGAGCCTTTGTTAGTAACGTGTCTCTTAAAAGCCTTTTCACATCTACGAGTGACCACTCGTAGAGCAGCCAAAGTGCATCGTTATTCACAGATCTCCGCTAAACATAACCCAAACTTCTTGATACTATCTGTCTGACTGTTACTACCGATAACTTCAGAACAAAGTTGACTACAAATACAAAGTTGCCAAGGAATGTTCAATTGTTATAAACAAGTGAAGGATAAAATGATAAGCTTTTCAATCATATTGAAATCAATGTAATGTTCAATCAACTGAAGTCTATTTTGCGTCCAGGCTACTATCTGTAATTTTTGCCTTGGTGTTTCATGATGTGCAACAGCATGTGAGCAAATTATGTTCCTAATCTGTAATTTGGTGCATTATTATTGGTAAAGCATAATAAGCTGCCTCATTTGCCTATTTGCAGCCATAGGTCATAATATCTCTCTAGGAGCTGATCCGTCATCTGTATTGTGGAATAATTCTAATGTTTAGGTAAGATTTGAATGGAGAAAGCTGATCCCAGAGCAGAGATGCTTTTCTTTCCATCCTATCAGTATCGACACATGGTCTAACGATGCATTTAGCAAACGCTTTCTCTACGTGCTTGTTTGGGAAACACTCTTAAAAAATGTGCTCGTATAATAATGATCATCCCAGTGCTTAAGTTACATCGCAACTGGGAAACGAGGCCCTGGCCAAATCATGTCAGCATGTCAAAACATTGATGTGAGGGGAATTTATGTTTTTTTTGGTAAATGTTCGAACTATGAGAGAATCCATGAATTATGTTTGTTGAAAAGAAGAAAGGGAGATCTGTATTTCAAACCTATTTTCTTACTTCCTAGGTCAAGCCATGGGGGGTGTACAGTATTGTATAGAGTATACTGCCAGTATACATTAAATGCCAAGATTAAAATGTCAAGCTTTTCATAAAGCATAAAATTTAGCATTTTGTTAGGAATATTGTTCAATCAAAGAAAGACTTGGCTATTGCAAGGATTCTGTTTGCTCTATTGCATCACTTCCTCTTACCAAAAGAATAACCCCATATTGTATGACATCATCAGTATCGTGTAATTATACTGCCCCTGCGATGGGGCTGGTTGTCACAAGTGGACAGAGTGTGTTTGATGACTCATAACTCCATGATGGAATAAGATATGAGGATAAAAAGGGTTCCCATTTCAACCAAAGACATTGGTTTCCTCATAAGATATTGTCACGTTGGTATGAAGGATCGGGAGACAGGCGCAGGAATGCGTAATAGGGTTTTTTTATTTCCCAAATGACAGCGTGCCGTGTTTAAGGTACAGGGACAAAGACCAAACAAACACGTATACAAAACACAGGGTTGAGACCCTAACAAAAGAGCGAGGATACATCGAAAAAATACACCGGGACGAGACCAGTAACACACATGCACACAATGATTCCACACGGGACGAAAACCGTAATCATCTGCACAATCCATAAATGCCACGAAAGCCAACACATCATAGCACAGGTACTCACACGCACCAACGGACATTGTAACAATAATCGACCGGACAATGGTGAACAAAGGGAACATTTACACAATTACTAATCACTGGGAATAGGACAGTTCTGGAGGGATCCGTGACAGATATACTGGTGATGAGAAATACACACCAGAGTAAAAAGTGACAACCAACCCCAGTCCCCCCTACTAATGTGCTGGGTGGACACAGCACCCCAAACACACAGACATTGGTTTCCTTATAAGATATACTGGTGATGAGAAATACACAGCAGAGTAAAAAGTGACAACCAACCCCGGTCCCCCCCTACTAATGTGCTGGGTGGACACAGCACCCCAAACACACAGACATTGGTTTCCTTATAAGATATACTGGTGATGAGAAATACACACCAGAGTAAAAAGTGACAACCAACCCCAGTCCCCCCTACTAATGTGCTGGGTGGACACAGCACCCCAAACACACAGACATTGGTTTCCTTATAAGATATACTGGTGATGAGAAATACACACCAGAGTAAAAAGTGACAACCAACCCCAGTCCCCCCTACTAATGTGCTGGGTGGACACAGCACCCCAAACACACAGACATTGGTTTCCTTATAAGATATACTGGTGATGAGAAATACACAGCAGAGTAAAAAGTGACAACCAACCCCGGTCCCCCCCTACTAATGTGCTGGGTGGACACAGCACCCCAAACACACAGGGTGTATTCAGGTGGTGAAAATGTCATGTAAATGTAAAGTAATCTGTTACTTTATTGTAACTATTCCCTATTCATTTTCTGACAGTTTTACTGAAGCCAGCTCAGCTGTTAAGTGGTTAACCTCAGAGTGTAATAAACGTTTGAGGCAGTTATATCGCTGTCAGCAATATGAGTGGATAAGATGATTGAAATACTGATATGTTGTTATGTAAGTCATAAGAATCCGACTGGACCGTTTTAGCCAACTGAAATGTGAGACAAATAAAAGCGTCTCGAGAATCTTTTTAATAGATCAAACTGTAGATAAATAACACATTAGATTTAACGGTTTTATAAGCTGTCATTGAAAGCCTGAATGTGTCCGTTCAAGCTTTCAAATATTAATTTAATGTGGTTCCACAGGGGTGATAAATCAAATTAAGCAAAGCACGAGGTAAAGGCCAACTCCGTCACAAGCATGAGGTGAGGAGACAGTTCAGATGTGTTTACAAGCTAAACAAATATAAATAACAGGTAAACATATATATACAATTGTTGATGAGGATTAATGCCACTAAAATGGAACTAAATCAGGTCAGATTAGATTTAATGAAAACTATTGTAGTTCTAGAGGGGCAACATGGACTCACTCCATTACAGTATATGAGGTTCAGTAGAAGTAACATTGGAATGAATTAAACTTTTGATATTGTCATAATTATTAGTAATGACATCTCTCATTTACGTAAAATCAGTGAAATTCAATTCAGAGACAAATATGACATTAAAAAGTCATGTAATGGGAGTGTGGTGCTCCTGGAAGTGGGAGGTGCTAGTGAGACACAGACACACAGAGGTCTCTCATCCAATTCATGTCCTTTCCCAGAGTGGTCCATAATTAACTTTTGCCTGGTTGGCACTTCCAACCAGATATAAGGAGGCTGAGGCCCCAGCATCCATAAGTCAGATACCTTCTTCCTCTGTGGTAAGACTCTCTCCACCTCCTTAGATTTGTACATTTGTCTCATCTTTGCACTCAGCAACTGAGGCAGTAGCTAACTGCACTGTTTGAATTGAGTGCTGCATGTCTCTTGTAAGATTTGACAATATACAATCAAGTGCCATTGGTTTTCTTTAAACGTGCATTACTTAAAATCTGTAACTTCCTTTTATGGACTAAAGTGGTGCTCCTCTACCTGTTTGTAAATTAAGGGAGTAGTCTAGAAGGCAACTGGGTTATCAGGGGTAATTATTTCAGTAGTAAAGTGAGATGCCATTAGGAAAATTAAAGTTAGCAGTTGCACCTGTAGTTTAAATTTACATGGCTTTAATTATTTTGTTAAATGTGTTTTAGACATTCAGGGGTTAACATGATAAGGATTTAGACTTGTGCTTTTTCACAACATTCAATTTGCTACATTCCAGTCATTATTGTGAGCCCTCCTCCCCTCAGCAGCCTCCACTGCTTTAGACTTGTGCGTTTTCACAACACCTTATGTTTCACAGGGTCCTCTAAGAAGTACACATTCATCTGTAGGAGGGGGAAAATAAGGTGAGACATGGTTTCAGTCTTCACATAAGAAGTGATGAGAATATTCTGAGAGAGATACCGCTCACCTAACTCTGTTGACTGGGGAGGAAGCACCACAGAGTCAATCACGTTTCATGTTTCATCTCTTTCCTAGTTATCCGTCACCATGAGTACGGACGCTGAGATGCAAATCTACGGCAAGGCTGCCATATACCTCCGTAAGCCTGAGAGGGAAAGGATTGAGGCACAAACCGCACCCTTTGATTCAAAGAACTCCTGCTATGTGACAGACAAGGTGGAGCTGTACCTTAAGGGTCTGGTCACTGCCAGGGCCGACGGGAAGTGTACTGTAACAGTCACTAAACCTGACGGCACTAAGGATGTAAGTCTGATCTGAAAAGTAGTCAAGTTCAAGTTTGTGTAATTCCTCTGTTTCATGAAAAATCCTCAAAATGATCAAAAACATTTCAATATAAAATCTTTAACAAAATAAATATTATGAAGCATTTAAAAAAAAAATCAGTAATAACAGATAGATTAGTAATGTATTTGTCTTTGTAAACAGAATATAACCTTCAAACACATCATGTTTAAAGCTGCTATTTAAAATTGGCATAGAATGTTTGATATTTACAAGTCAAGAATCACCAGTTATGTGTCAGTGGGTGATAACAAAGTAGTTGGATTAAATGTGTATATACAATTTTTTTAAAGACTAAACTTTTAAAAGCATTCAGTCATGTCCAGTTTGATCTGTGTGTAACCTAGATTTCTGACTGTTTCAGGAAGGAAAAGAGTTCAAAGATGCAGACATCTATGAGATGAACCCCCCCAAGTACGACAAGATTGAGGACATGGCCATGATGACCTACCTGAATGAAGCCTCTGTGTTGTATAACCTCAAAGAGCGTTATGCAGCATGGATGATCTATGTAAGAAACCTGCACATACAAACACACATACATGAAGATAATAAATATACACATACAGTACTACACAT
The DNA here is from genome assembly GCF_045791955.1 of Oncorhynchus clarkii lewisi. NCBI lineage: Eukaryota > Metazoa > Chordata > Actinopteri > Salmoniformes > Salmonidae > Oncorhynchus > Oncorhynchus clarkii. Next base: position 107,412 of record NW_027260920.1, read on the forward strand.
AAATGAATGGTAGAAACCATATCAATACAGTCGACCCACATCAGTTTACCAAAGTACACCCACATCCTCACATAATTCCAGGTAAAAGTACATCTGACTTTAGTAATCCCCTCATTTAATCACTTTCATCCAGACCTACTCTGGGCTCTTCTGTGCCACGGTGAACCCCTACAAGTGGCTCCCTGTGTACGACGCAGAGGTTGTCAACGCCTACAGAGGGAAGAAGAGGATGGAGGCTCCACCCCATATCTTCTCTGTCTCTGACAACGCCTTTCAGTTCATGATGATTGGTACGATATCTCATGGATGGCTACATGGTTGGATCAATCAATCACATTTATTTATAAATCCCTTTTTACATAAGCAGATATCAGAAAGTGCTTATACAGAAACGCAGCCTAAAACCCCAAACAGCAAGCAATGCAGATGTAGAAGGAAAAGCTAGAGGGGAACCAGGCTCTGTGGGGTGGCCAGTCCTCTTCTGGCTGTGCCGGGTGGAGATTATAAGAGTATATGGCCATTAAGGCCAGATCGTTCTACAAGATGTTCAAACATTCGTAGATGACCAGCAGGGTCAAATAATTATCACAGTGGCTATAGAGTGTGCAACAGGTCAGCACCTCAGGAGTAAATGTCAGTTGGCTTTTCATAGCCGAGCATTCAGAGGTCGAGACAGCAGGTGCGGTAGAGAGACAGAGAGAGAGAGACAGAGAGATGGTTGGTTGGTTGGTTGGATGGCTGTCCATTAAGTGCGTGTGGCTCTCAAAGTCCATGATGATGGATAGATGAACGGATGCATCAATGGAAATTTAAATATGCTTCAGAGAGGTATCTGCTGTTTTCTAGTCTAGGTAATAACAGTTTGCTGGGAATATCTGATTTCACTACCCTTGAATGGAAAATGTTCCAAAATGAAATTCATGATGATGCTATGAATTATATAATGTCCCCATAATGTGTTTTGAGTATGATAAGTAATGTGTTTTTTGGTTCCAGATAAGGAGAACCAGTCCGTCCTGATTACGTAAGTTGTTTACTAAAATGTCACTTGAGAAAGTGTTTCTATTGTAATAAGTTGGGTCACTTGGTGTGATGAAATACATGACATTATGAATGGATTAGAGCATTAGGCTATGTGTAATAACGAGTCGATGAGAAGGATTATTTGTTAAAGACTTATGTCAGAACACAGGTTAACAGTGTATTTTTCTATGCTATTTCTTAGTGAAAGCCAATCTGACACTCAAACATGTAACTAAAACCCCTCTTTCTCTGTCATATAAACCAGCGGAGAATCCGGTGCAGGAAAGACTGTCAACACCAAGCGTGTCATCCAGTACTTTGCCACCATTGCAGTGTCTGGGGCCAAGAAGGAAGCAGAACCTGGCAAAATGCAGGTAGGTTGTTCTTATGTTTGCCTTTTTAACACATTTCAGTTTGGTTGGCAGTGTAAACTGTTTTTCCAGTGGTGAATCCTCTTTCAAGCAATTGAGAAAAACTAACTTTACGATGTTACCAGTTTTTGAGCAACTTATGTTTGTCTCAATCAGGGGTCTCTTGAGGATCAGATCATTGCAGCTAACCCTCTGCTGGAGTCTTACGGTAATGCCAAGACAGTGAGGAACGACAACTCGTCTCGCTTTGTAAGTATGAAGGGCATACCGTGGAAGTTACCTTATATTGGAAAAATGTAATTCAGTAGTCCCCATTCGTTATACAGATTTACAATTTTATTTTGATCACTGATTTGTTGCTGAAAATTCAAACTTGTAATATATTCGAGGTTCTAAAATTGTAATTTCCATCTTTAAAATGTCATAATTCACATTTCCTGTTGCTGCAGGATTATTTTCCTGCCGTAGATAACTGGATCCTATATCTGTATCAAAAGAGCCAACATCTTTCCAACAAACTGTAACGTTTAAAGGGGTCTATCAAAGTAATATGTTAGATTAATTTGTTTCTAACCCCCATGCTCTACTACAGGGTAAATTCATCAGGATTCACTTCCAAGCTGGTAAACTGGCTAAAGCTGACATTGAGACCTGTGAGTTGGTTTTGATTGTTTCTCAATACTTTCCTAAATGCACACATCATTTTTTGGGGAGATCATTCAATTTAAATGTATCTCATGTTCTCTCTCTTGTTCTCTCGATCTCGCTCTCCTTTTCTCTCTCTCTCTCTTTGTGTCGTTCACTCTCTCTCGCTCTCAGACCTGCTGGAGAAGTCCAGAGTCTCCTTCCAGCTGCCCGATGAGAGAGGCTACCACATCTTCTTCCAGATGATGACAGGCCACAAACCTGAGCTAGTTGGTACGAGAAAGTAGAGGTTCATGGGAAATTATTCCCACCCCCATCTATGGAATATATAAAAAATATTCATAGTACACACTAATAATACTATTACAATGATTACATCCAAGGTAACAAGGCATCTAGACATGGGACAGGTCTCTGGGAAATATCTATAGAGTAATACACTGTGATGCACTAGTCCACAAGTCTCAGTCTCCTCTTTATGCTATTCATTATATACTACATGTATCCTTGAGTCCATCTATTGAGTAAAGGAGGGAGAGATACTGTAAAGTAGGAGAGCAGAATTCTAAGAGATTTACCTGACAAGCTGTTCTCCGTTGTCCACAGAAATGGCGCTCATCACCACCAACCCCTACGACTTCCCAATGTGCAGTCAGGGACAGATCACTGTGGCCAGCATCAACGACAATGAAGAGCTGGATGCCACAGATGTGAGTCAAACAAAGGGTTAACCAAACTCTAGATATGGAATGGATAGGACTACCATACACACTGAATGTACTGTGAAATTCCAACTTGGTGGCAGCTGGGAATGTTCATGTATGTTTAAGTTTGATTCTAAATGCCTTGTGTTAGTTAGGCATGTGCCTCAAGGAACTCTTCGTGCCTTCCACTATAGAGCACCACTAAGTGCCCTGTGGAACTCTGCTGCCATCTACTAATGTGTTTGCCAAGCGTAATCATGTGGAACAGAGAAGCCAGTCAAATCTATCCATCCCATTTGTTCTGCAGTGAGCAGCACAGAACTGTAGTGTAACTGACCAAACTACAGTTCAGTTCATCACTGTGGTACTTCCTCTTTAATGCCAGGATGCCATTACCATCCTGGGCTTCACTAATGAAGAGAAGATTGGCATCTACAAGTTGACAGGAGCTGTATTGCACCATGGAAACTTGAAATTCAAGCAGAAGCAGCGTGAGGAGCAGGCCGAGCCAGATGGCACAGAGGGTGAGTCCCACTCATAGATATACAATATGTAGAGCATTAGTCCCATTCCCAGTCCCCAACATAGAAATAGAACACCTAAGACAGACAGTGCCACATGAACGTCAGGCAGGAGATCATTTTTGGAGAACAAATTCCAACCTCCAAATTGTGGGCGAATCAAAACCTAACCCACAAAAAAAGTTAACAAAACTATTTTGTCAGTGTGAAATCAGAAACAAGTGATCTTGTGTCCCTGAGTCTGTTGCTGTTGGTTCTCTCTCCAGTGGCTGATAAAATCGCCTACCTGCTGGGCCTGAACTCAGCTGAGATGTTGAAGGCTCTGTGCTACCCAAGAGTGAAGGTCGGCAACGAGTATGTGACCAAGGGACAGACTGTGCCTCAGGTAAGGCGGCCAAACAAATCTACCATTTTCTGAGCACTGGAATTATTTTTGGGGCGAGTGCATTGCTTTTGTTTTTCCCAAGCTTGTATCACCTTATCACTGGACATGGTCAATATCTCACGTATTAATTTGAGGTATTATCATTGCAGGTTAATAACTCAGTCAGTGCTCTGGCTAAGTCCATCTATGAGAGGATGTTCTTGTGGATGGTCATCCGTATCAATGAGATGTTGGACACCAAGAATCCAAGGCAGTTCTATATCGGTGTGCTTGACATTGCCGGGTTTGAGATCTTTGATGTGAGTATGAGACCAGAACAAGACAATTAGACGTGATTGAGATGGATTACAGTCTTGTATGATGAAATTATCTCTTTTAAATTCCATCAACAGTACAACAGCATGGAGCAGCTGTGCATCAACTTCACCAATGAGAAACTGCAACAGTTTTTCAACCACACCATGTTCGTCCTGGAGCAAGAGGAGTACAAGAAGGAGGGAATCGTCTGGGCCTTCATTGACTTCGGCATGGACTTGGCTGCCTGCATTGAGCTTATTGAGAAGGTAAGATGTCTGTGAGGATTATAATGGACCGTAACAGCAAAGCTCATATGGAACGCTGTGTAATATATTATCACAGTGATAGAACATATACAGTATTAAAATCACTGGGGCTGCCAATCGAGTCAAAAAAATCCATAATACAACCTGTGTTGTGATAATTGCGTTGTTTGCTCTATAACCTGTTAGTTTAAATGCTTTGACACCGAGATATGGGGCAGCAGGTAGCCTAGTGGTTAGAGGCAGGTAGCCTAGTGGTTAGAGCGTTGGACTAGTAACCGAAAGGTTGCAAGATCAAATCCCCGAGCTGACTAGGTAAAAATCTGTCGTTCTGCCCCTGAACAAGGCAGTTAACCCACCTAGGCCGTCATTGAAAATAAGAATTTGTTCTTAACTGACTTGCCTAGTTAAATAAGGGTAAAAGTACAAATATATACAGGCCTAAGGCCGAGACAATAAGACACAGTGGCAGAATAAATTCAACAACACCTTTGTTTCATCACAAAACCGGAGAGCAACATCTGTCCAGTGGAGTCCATAATGCAAGTAACAAACAGTTACATGACCTACAACATGGTCAATCAAGTACATTTTTCTGCCATTTTCGGACCACTAAACACTAAACAGACTAAACAGAACCACGGAGAGTTACCGCAAATCACAAAGATAACAGGAGCTGCCTCCCTCCACTATTCCAGCACCATTTCAATTTCAACATTTCAACATCATAAAATCACCTATGCTTAGTCTACAGTGAAAACGAAATTATTCCAAAAACTATTTTAGTCCAATCAACGTAAGCTAAATGTGTTTGTCCATGTTACTAATGTATGTGTTTGTGTGAGTAAGTAGAAAAACATGTTGACTCACCCTACTTGCAGAGAAACGCCAATACCATCCTCCTCTCTTTCATGTTGCAGAAACTTAAAAGCTTTGTTCTAAGCTACCTGGCTAAAATGCTTGCTCGCTATTCTAACTTCCTTTCCTGGGCAACGATTAGCTAGTAAACATCTAGCTACATATTGAACTTCCATACTCTCAGGCCAAAAGCACAATGTATTCATTTTATAGTTGGATCAGAATTGATGTTACAAATATTGGCCAGTATGGAGAATTAAGTAAAACTACGAGTACAAATCCCTATCTCCATCCAAAGCTAATTTAGGAAAGCGCCCATTTTAGCTAGCTATCCTCCAGAGGAAAACAACACAATGAGATGCAACAATTGAAGTTTCTTTCTGTCAATAACGTTTGGCTTGATTTGGTGTGAAGCCAAATCCAAACTGGCTTCACTTGACACGGTTTTTGGTGCACCAGGACCATTCACAGATTAGCTCACTCAGTTTAGCTCAACTCTGATTCGCTGTAATTGTACACAAAAAAATATCAAGGGAGGCCAAATGATCGCTGGCTTCTTTTGCATTCAATGCTACAATATCATACTATTTTTGACCAGACAGCATCAGATAGAAGGGCTACACATACAGAGACAGAGGGGCGCAGTTTTGCTCACTCTGATGCTTTACCTGGAGTGATACATTCAGCCTCTTGCTAAGCGAGACGAAAGATACATTAAATTATGTCCATTTTTTGGGGGAAGCCTCACTTCCCTTGGCACCCATTAATATATGCCACTAACTGTTGAGAACTCAATGTTTCCTATTATGTGTCCCTAAATGAATATAATCCTATAATAGCATATTTACTAAATGTAAATATCACTAATTTGAAATCTCTTTTCGTAAAGCCATTGGGCATCTTCTCCATCCTTGAAGAGGAGTGCATGTTCCCCAAGTCTTCAGACACTACCTTCAAGGACAAGCTGTACGCCCAGCATCTTGGCAAAACAAATGCGTTTGAGAAGCCCAAGCCTGCCAAAGGCAAGGCAGAGGCCCACTTCTCCCTGGTGCACTACGCCGGAACTGTGGACTACAACATCACTGGATGGCTGGAGAAGAACAAGGACCCCCTGAACGACTCAGTTTGTCAACTGTACCAGAAGTCCGCAGTCAAAATTCTGGCTGCCCTGTATCCCCCTCCCCCTCCAGAGGGTAAGACTAGCATCATGTCACAATATTTAACTAAATACTAGTTATAACTCAGACCCAAATGTTCTTTAAAGCCTTTCAATGTATTACAATTTCTCAGGGTTTATCACCGGGATGATTTACTCATACACTCGGTTAATTTAACAAAACAATAGGTGTTATTTTAAACAATCTCACTGGCAGCATTTGCCTCTAGATAAGTGTGAAGTTAACCAGAGATTCTCTGGTTTATAATTAGTGTGCTTGCTGAAGACAAGACCACTCTAGATTTCTTACATATTCTTTTTATTATTCTATTTATTCCACCCGCTCTAGGAAATTTACTTTTCTAGTTATCTTTAACTTTCCCCCATTTTAACAGATAAAGCCAAGAAAGGAGGCAAGAAGAAGGGTGGTTCCATGCAGACTGTGTCCTCTCAGTTCAGGGTGAGCTTTTTAAATGTGTATATTCAGTCCTTCAAAAGGTGCATTGATTATCAAAAATTATATCTGTGAAAATGGTTTGTAACCCTCTTACAGGAGAACTTACATAAGCTGATGACCAACTTGAGGAGCACTCATCCTCACTTTGTGCGCTGCCTGATCCCCAACGAGTCAAAGACTCCAGGTACAGGAAATATTGACTTGAATATGTCATCTTATCAGTAAAGTATCAGTAACCTTAACAATCCCAGTCTATAACCTGTTTATGAGTATTAAAAGATAATTGTTTTGTTTTACCAGGTCTGATGGAGAACTTCCTGGTTATCCACCAACTCAGGTGTAATGGTGTACTGGAGGGTATCAGGATCTGCAGAAAGGGATTCCCCAGCAGAATCATCTATGCTGACTTCAAACAGAGGTACATACGCACACACATACACAGACACACACACACATACACACACCCCATAAAATATCTGCTCCAAGGGTTTTCCCAGCATCAGAATAGTCTTACCTTTGACGAAATATAACCAACAAATTACAACTTGACATGTTAAAAATGTCTCCTCATTCAGGTACAAAGTACTGAATGCCAGTGTCATCCCTGAGGGCCAGTTCATGGACAACAAGAAGGCTTCTGAGAAGCTGCTTGGGTCCATTGATGTGAATCACGAGGATTACAAGTTTGGACACACCAAGGTCAGTCAAAACCCCCCAGTAAAAGCTGACAACAAAACACAACTTGAATAATAATTTAAACCTTTACCATATAAAATCTCTCCAGGTGATCTATCCATCCGTATGTTCTTTCTTCTTCATTTAACTAATGGAAAAGGTGGAAAAACATTGTTCTGTTTTTCTTCAGTCCTTCATCACAAGTATAGAAGAGAAACTAAAGTCATTATAATTTGCATTGTGATAGAGTGGTATAGTTGCAGTTATCTGTGTACATTATTGATCTACAACTGTACAATAACTAACAACTTAGAAACAACCTGTCACATGGTTTGTTTGTAACCGTTGCAAAGTTAATGTTGTTTAAATCAATCTAGTGGTTTGACCCTTTCTATCGGTCACCATCTGTGGTTCCATTGACCGTGTTAACCTGTGTCTCAGGTGTTCTTCAAAGCCGGTCTGCTGGGTGTCCTGGAGGAGATGAGAGATGAGAAGCTGGCCACTCTGGTCGGCATGGTCCAGGCTCTCAGCCGTGGATTCCTCATGAGGAGAGAGTTTAGCAAGATGATGGAGAGGAGGTGAGGAATAGTAGACATCTTGGCAAAGCTTTCTGTCAACCACTTGTATCTAATGCATTATGATTACATACTGTATATGAGTTGTTCAGAATGAGAAAGTACATCTTATAATGGTCTACTAAAGCTTTTGGGTTAATTCATTTAGTCCAGAAATGGATGTAGCAACTAAGGATTCTAGCTTTATAGCTGCAGTTTGAGACTTGGCTGTTCAATTGTCATTTAAATGTGTGGTATTTACCCATTCATTCTTGAAGAATATAAAATGTCTCATGAGCTTAGCATGCGCGACCTGTCAGATCTTGCATCTAGAGCACTGTCTATGAATTTAGGAGGGGTTACATTTCCCTAGCCCCATTCCTCAGCTGTAAACAAACAGTGGCAGGTGGTTCTGTTTTGTTGTTCATCTAATCCCACCATCTAATCACTCACCATGTAAACAAACAGTGGCAGGTGGTTCTGTTTTGTTGTTCATCTAATCCCAGAATATAGGTTTAAGCATGTCACTCACCATGCTATTCTATTCTTTCTGTCGACCAGAGAATCAATTTACGCCATCCAGTACAACATCCGCTCATTCATGAATGTCAAAACCTGGCCATGGATGAAGTTGTACTTCAAGATCAAGCCCCTGCTGCAGAGCGCTGAGACTGAGAAGGAGCTGGCCAACATGAAGGAGAACTATGACAAGATGACGGCAGACCTGGCCAAGGCTCTGTCCACGAAGAAGCAAATGGAGGAGAAGCTGGTGGCCTTGACGCAGGAGAAGAACGACCTGGCACTCCAAGTCGCATCTGTGAGTGAAAAAAAAAACTTAATTAAAGGCAAAATTACATATGAACACACATTTGTATTGCCAATGTTATATATCTCATGAATTTCTATTGATTTGCTCTGACCTCTGAGTAAAATGTATATTTTGATACACAAAGTGAGGCCTCTGATTTGTTTACCCCTGTTCTGAAACCAGGAAGGAGAGAGTCTGAACGATGCTGAGGAAAGGTGTGAGGGGCTCATCAAGAGCAAGATCCAGCAGGAGGCCAAACTCAAAGAGACGACCGAGAGGCTGGAGGATGAGGAGGAGATCAATGCTGAGTTGACTGCTAAGAAGAGGAAGCTGGAGGATGAGTGCTCTGAGCTGAAGAAGGACATTGATGACCTGGAGCTCACCCTGGCCAAAGTGGAGAAGGAGAAGCACGCCACTGAAAATAAGGTATTGTGTCTTACCATAGACAGTCTAACCAACAATAATCAACTCAAAACATAGCTTTACAGCATTGGATTTCAAGTTGTATTGTGGGTGCAGGAAATATTAAGACACAACAGAGGAATTTCAGTTGTGGGGTACTCCCAACATTCATTGCATGTTCTACTCCCCCTCATTTATGACTTCCATTCAGTACACTGGCATGGTGAACACTGACATCTAGTGTTGAATCTATAGTACAGTAATTGTTAATGCTGTGCAAATCTAAATGAAATGAATGCAATATTTAACAAACTAAATCTCCCCTTTATGGTGAAGTGACCAAAGACTCATTTTGATGTTGCCGTTTTCAGGTTAAAAACCTGACAGAGGAGATGGCGTCTATGGATGAGAGTGTTGCCAAGCTGACCAAGGAGAAGAAAGCCCTCCAAGAGGCCCACCAGCAGACACTGGATGACCTGCAGGCAGAGGAGGACAAAGTCAACACTCTGACCAAGGCCAAGACCAAGCTGGAACAGCAAGTGGACGACGTGAGTGGAGTTTGACATTTTGGCCATGATAGTATGTAAGATTATATTATCTTCAGTTGTTTAGATTTTAACAATATATGTGTTTTTATCTTATAGCTTGAGGGTTCTCTGGAGCAAGAGAAGAAGCTCCGTATGGACCTTGAGAGATCCAAGAGAAAGCTGGAGGGAGATCTGAAACTGGCCCAGGAGTCCATAATGGACCTGGAGAATGACAAGCAGCAAGCTGATGAGAAAATCAAGAAGTAAACACAAACAAATGACTACACTATTAGCTGCTATAATGGTTGTTCTTGACTAATTCTTGTAATTATGAATTAGCATTTACATGTGATTCTTAAAAGCAAAGTGAATGGTATGATTCTCTCCCTTTACACTATCAAACCAAAACCAACTCTACAATCAACGTGTTTGTGTTTCTTAGGAAGGAGTTTGAGACCACCCAGCTCCTCAGCAAGGTTGAGGATGAGCAGTCTCTGGGAGCTCAGCTGCAGAAGAAGATCAAGGAACTCCAGGTACAGTACAGGATATAAGCTCCAGTACAGAAGAGCACAGACTTGAATAATTTCCTTTAAAAATAATTATACTTTTTCTGGCAGCAGATAGTTTTCCAGGTGGCTTCTGATGGCTCAGTAGGATGGAAGATGGTGTTTCTTGTTGGTGCTTCTTACCATCCCCACTCAGCCCTCAATGACAATATCCATGTTAAAATGGCTTATATCTGGGCCTCCCGGGTGGCGCAGTGGTTAAGGGCAGCTGTGCCATCAGAGACTCTGGGTTCACGCCCAGGCTCTGTCGTAACCGACCGGGAGGTCCGTGGGGCGATACACAATTGGCCTAGTGTCGCCCGGGTTAGGGAGTGGTTGGCCGGTAGGGATATTCTTTTCTCATCGTGCACCAGCGACTCCTATGGAGAGCAGTGCGCGCTAACCAAGGTTGCCTCCATTGGTGGGGCTGGCTTCCGGGTTGGATGTGTTAAGAAGCAGTGCGGCTTGGTTGGGTTGTGTTTCGGAGGACGCATGACTTTCAACCTTCGTCTCTCCCGAGCCCGTATGGGAGTTGTAGCGATGAGATAAGATACTAAACAATTGGATACCACGAAATTGGGGAGAAAACGGGGTAAAATGTAATAAATAAATACATGTCTAACTTCTTACCTTTGAGGATTTGGCTCCTGCATGGGACACTGTCTACTAAATGTATTAGTGTAACTGGGTTTTTATTAAACACATTTATGCAAAATATACATACTATTATTACTTTGTGAGGTTCAATTGTTTCAACTGTATTGTAGTGTTCATCCCCCTGCTCCTGCCCCTGTTCTAGGCCCGTATTGAGGAGCTGGAGGAGGAAATTGAGGCTGAGCGTGCTGCCAGGGCTAAGGTTGAGAAGCAGAGGGCCGATCTCTCCAGGGAACTTGAGGAGATCAGCGAGAGGCTGGAGGAGGCCGGAGGCGCCACTGCTGCTCAGATTGAGATGAACAAGAAGCGTGAGGCTGAGTTCCAGAAGCTGCGTCGTGATCTTGAAGAGTCCACTCTGCAGCATGAGGCCACAGCCGCCGCTCTGCGCAAGAAGCAGGCCGACAGTGTGGCTGAGCTCGGGGAGCAGATCGACAACCTGCAGCGCGTCAAGCAGAAGCTGGAGAAGGAGAAGAGCGAATACAAGATGGAGATTGATGACCTCTCTAGCAACATGGAGGCCGTCGCCAAGGCTAAGGTGAGTAGTGATGTTTTGGTCAAGCAGTGTTGAGGGGGGTCAACTACATCACCATTCAAGTGAACTGAAGTTGACAGGAGTCACATATATGACGTAATGATGGAACATGTTTCACTAACAGGGCAATCTGGAGAAGATGTGCCGTACTCTTGAGGACCAGCTGAGTGAGCTCAAGACTAAGAATGATGAGAATGTTCGCCAGGTCAACGACATCAGCGGACAGAGAGCCAGACTCCTGACAGAAAATGGTACCTTCAACAATGAACAACAAGCCAATGCTTTCCTTCAGTAGAACACAACATGTATTAGGGGCTATATCCACATAGTTTCTACTGTACTATTCACCACCTAACATTGCCCTATGATACCTCAGAATCCATTATTAATCTTAGAGAACAGAGACCCTATTAACAAGATGTTACTCTGTCCCTGCAGGTGAGTTTGGCCGCCAGCTGGAGGAGAAGGAAGCCCTGGTGTCTCAGCTGACCAGAGGAAAACAGGCCTTCACCCAGCAGGTGGAGGAGCTGAAGAGGGCGATTGAGGAGGAGGTCAAGGTAAGGGACCCAAGATGGAGAGTTTAGAGCCATATCTTTACATAGACGGTGACTACACCACCCTCAGACTCCTAGTGTCTCTCCACCCTCAGAGACTCCTACTGTCTCTCTACCCTCAGAGACTCCTACTGTCTCTCCACCCTCAGAGACTTCTACTGTCTCTCAACGCTCAGAGACTCCTACTGTCTCTCCACCGCCATGTTTAGTTTTGCCCAACCTAGATTGAGGCACAGACACGGTCTCAATGGGGATAGCTGATCTGACTACACTGACTGTGCTAGTGGCAGACTCTACTAAGCTGACAGGCTGGCTAACAGCCTGCTGCCTGGCCTGCGCCCTATCTCAATGTGGAGCTAGAGCCCTGTCTACTTACATAGATAAGATGAGAGCACCCCTCCAGCTAGGATGATCCTGCTTGTGGGCGAGTCCCAGAAAGTTGGCCAATTATCTACAAATTCTATCTTTTGGGAGGGGCAGAGAACAGTTTTCAACCAGCGATTGAGTTGTGAGACTCTGCTGTAGAGCTCATCACTCCCCCTAACTGGGAGGGGGCCAGAGACAATTACTTGATGCCGATACATCTTTCTAGCTGATTTACACACTGAAGCTATGTTGCGCTTGGTGACCTCTGATTGTTTCATCCTAACATCGTTGGTGCTGACGTGGATAACAATATCCCTATACTCTCTACACTCGCCAGTTTTAGCCTTAGCCAGCAACATCTTCAGATTAGCCTTAACGTCGGTAGCCCTGCCCCCTGGTAAACAGTGTATGATCGCTGGATGATTATTTTTAAGTCTAATACTGCGGGTAATGGAGTCACCAATGACTAGGGTGTTCAATTTGTCAGAGCTAATGGTGGGAGGCTTTGGCGTCTCAGACCCCGTAACGGGTGGAGGAGAGACCAGAGGAGGCTCGGCCTCTGACTCCGACTCGTTGCTTAATGGGGAAAACCGGTTGAAAGTTTCTGTCGGCTGAATGAGCGACACCGGTTGAGCATTCCTACAGCATTTCCTTCCAGAAGCCATGAGAAATTGTCCGGCTGCGGGGACCGTGCGAGGGGATTAATACTACTATCTGTACTTATTGGTGGCACAGACGCTGTTTCACCCTTTCCTACTGGGCTTGCAGCACGGCTATCCTCACCATAAGGCGATAGTTCTCCTGTATATTATGAGTAAAGCGACTGCAATTAGAAGGAATCATGTTAATGTTACTACATAGCTTCGGCTGGTGGAGGTCGTGTAGAACCATGTCCAGATAAAGCGTCAGGGGTGAAAAAGTTGAATGAGGGAAAAAAAATGTATATATAAAACGGTAATTAAAAAGTAAAAAACGTAATTTTGGCAGGTAGCAAAGTAACGTTAGCAACCAACTGCACAGCTTCACGTAAACAAGTCCACATAATTTGTTTGACTATCGCACTCATCTCCTTGTCTTTCTTTCTCACAGGCTAAAAACGCACTGGCCCACGGTGTCCAGTCTGCCCGCCATGACTGTGACCTCCTGAGGGAGCAGTTTGAGGAGGAGCAGGAGGCCAAGGCAGAGCTGCAACGCGGCATGTCCAAGGCCAACAGTGAGGTGGCTCAGTGGAGGACTAAGTATGAAACTGATGCTATCCAGCGCACAGAGGAGCTGGAGGAGGCCAAGTGAGTCGCACGCAACAGAAACAACTCAGATATGGTGTGGATGGTGAGGGTGGCAGGGGGCTCTGACAAAATGTTACATCAATATGTATTGTAACATATCTTTCACACCATAAAACCGACCTCTGTTGTCCTATAGGAAGAAGCTGGCTCAGCGTCTGCAGGATGCTGAGGAGACCATTGAGGCGACCAACTCCAAGTGCGCCTCCCTGGAGAAGACCAAGCAGAGGCTGCAAGGAGAGGTGGAGGACCTCATGATTGATGTTGAGAGAGCCAACGCATTGGCCGCCAACCTCGACAAGAAGCAAAGGAACTTTGACAAGGTGAAAATGAATAAACCTCACCTTAGGCTGATATTTACTGTCTGCTATATGATCAATTGTAGTATAATTGTAGCATATTCATAATTCAAAACTCTTCATCAATGACTTCTGATGAAAATCCCATGGATTCTCCTAGGTTCTGGCAGAGTGGAAGCAGAAGTATGAGGAGGGCCAGGCTGAGCTGGAAGGAGCTCAGAAGGAGGCTCGCTCTATGAGCACTGAACTCTTCAAGATGAAGAACTCCTACGAGGAGGCTCTGGATCATCTGGAGACTCTGAAGAGAGAGAACAAGAACCTGCAACGTGAGCATTTGACAGCGATTCTATTTGGCTTATGTTTAATTAGCAAGATAAATTGCTGTTAATGAATTCACTGTTATTATGATTCAATATCAACTTCAGTACATTGACATATCCACTTAAAATCCCCCAAGTCTAAACTTCTTGTGTGTGTGTGTGCAGAGGAGATCTCTGACCTGACTGAGCAGATCGGAGAGACTGGCAAGAGCATCCATGAGCTGGAGAAGGCCAAGAAGACCGTGGAGACAGAGAAGTCTGAGATCCAGACCGCTCTGGAGGAGGCTGAGGTACAAACTACAGCTGTTTGATGGGGAAAGCAGTGTTAAACTAGCCAACACCAGCTACAGTCCAATGATCCCTGTATTGGAGTTTATTGTAGTCACATATATATATATATATATTTACATCCTTGTGTTATATACATACAAATGTATTTAACACAATTCACATGACTGCTTCTGTTTGTCCAGGGAACACTGGAGCATGAGGAATCCAAGATTCTGCGTGTGCAGCTGGAGCTGAACCAGATCAAGGGTGAGGTAGACAGGAAGATCGCTGAGAAGGACGAGGAGATGGAGCAGATCAAGAGGAACAGCCAGAGGGTGGTTGACTCCATGCAGAGCACCCTGGACTCTGAGGTCAGGAGCAGGAATGACGCCCTGAGGGTGAAGAAGAAGATGGAGGGAGACCTGAACGAGATGGAGATCCAGCTGAGCCACTCCAACAGGCAGGCCGCTGAGGCCCAGAAACAGCTGAGGAATGTCCAGGGACAGCTCAAGGTAAAGGGACTGGGACATCAGGTTAAAACACCTGAACATGGAGAGGGATTTGTTTGTGAATCTGTAGAAAATAATAGAACAGAGGATTTGAATAGAGTGGTTTATGTACTAAAGGTAGCGATTCTGGGGAAATTCTTACCACTGATCGATCCTATCGATCCTCATCGATCCTATCACCTCTACTTCCACAAGTCCTAATGAACGTATGTCATTGTGAACCCCAGGATGCCCAATTGCACCTTGATGACGCCGTCCGTGTCGCAGAAGACATGAAGGAGCAGGCAGCCATGGTGGAGCGCAGAAACGGTCTGATGGTGGCTGAAATCGAGGAGCTGAGAGTTGCTCTGGAGCAGACAGAAAGAGGCCGCAAAGTGGCTGAGACTGAGCTGGTAGACGCCAGCGAGCGTGTTGGACTGCTGCACTCCCAGGTATGGGTCAAAGCCATTTCTAATGAAACTCAAACAAGCATACAATTTAAACACACCTGGAATTTGACAGTGCTTGCCTTAGATTTTCATAATTTCAGTCTTGAGACTTGCAAGTTCCCTTGAGAGTCAAACAAATCATCTTGCTTACTCCTTCAGAACACCAGCCTTCTGAACACCAAGAAGAAGCTGGAGACTGACCTCGTGCAGGTGCAGGGAGAGGTAGACGACATCGTCCAGGAGGCCAGGAATGCAGAGGAGAAAGCCAAGAAGGCAATCACTGACGTGAGTCCTTGAATTGCATCATCTTGATTTGTCCCTAAGGGCCAATGGTAGCTGGGCTGGTTAAGAACAACAAAGATGTCAGAGGGATGTTATGATTTTTGCCGATTGGTGCATAAATTAAACAAACTATTATTCCAGGCGGCCATGATGGCTGAGGAGCTGAAGAAGGAGCAGGACACCAGCTCTCACCTGGAGAGGATGAAGAAGAACCTGGAGGTCACAGTCAAGGACCTGCAGCACCGCCTGGATGAGGCTGAAAATCTGGCCATGAAGGGAGGCAAGAAGCAGCTCCAGAAACTGGAGTCCAGGGTGAGTTACCAGCAGGGTGGATTAGGGTGGATTGAAAGACTGATTGCTGGAAATGTATTTGATCATTTAAAAATAAACAGGAACATTGTTTAATGACTTGTTCTCACAATAACCCACCTAGATCAGGGGTTCCCAAATTTCTTTGCATCGGGGACCACCCCTTTTGTGGTAGTGAAGTCATCAGGGACCTCCCTAATAATAACAGAACACAACTCATACTTTAAAGTGCGATAAAAATAGCATCCACGCAGATTTTCTATGACTTCTTCAGTGCATGACTGGACTAACCAAGTCTCGGGAAATATTTCCCTGGGAAATAACATTTTTCGGTCCCCCCTGGAGTGGATCCAAGACCTTTAAATAAATTCAAATGTATTAATCTAGTTGCTTCGATCAGGTTTAAACTGTTGTCACAGCAACTTCTTCTAATCTGCCATTTCATTCATAATAATAATTCACAATACATTTCAACACACAATATAATATACATTCATCGAATTATTGTCATAGTAATAATTTCTCTCTCTATTGTTACGTTTCATTCACTGGCCGTTGCTAGGGAAGCTAGCGTTGCTATGCGGGCTCACCAGCTAGCAGGCTAATGGCTGAATTAGCTTGTAGGCTAGCGGACATGAATAAGTTCATAAAACCTGAAAACACAACATAACATCTCAACAAACATATGTACATGCTCCAAAAACATTACCGTCTTGAATATGGTGATTTTACACTCGCTTACTTTCAAAATAAAGATTTTAAAATGTATTTATGTCGGTGCTTCTGTCTTGCTGTTGACTCAAATGGCAAACTACTCTCAACTGCCAGAGCGCGAGCTCCATAATAGAAGCAATGTCACAACATTAAAACATGCGAGTGGCGGCCTCTAGTCGCACTGGTACTGCACCATACACCACAAAACGCATGACAAAATGGTTAAAAGTCATATTTCAAATACAAGAAGAATTGAGTTGTGAGCCTCCCAGACCCGTTATTTAATCTAAGAGTTAATAACATTCATTGTGGATGAATAATATTATATTGTACTGTATTGCACCCTCTAAACGTTTTGCCAGATACCGGGCTGTTTAATCTGTTCTTGCTATAATATTTCATAAACAAATTGAAATGTAAATTCCACTTTGAGAACCACTGACCTAGATAATGAAAAGGTGTTGTTATTATTACAGACCCCTTCAATAAATGTTTTAAAAGAGTACATAGGAACAGATTACAATTGTGCCCCTTGACTGGGTAGAAGACTATACCTCTGTTTTAAATTTGTTTTGTTAATTAAGTCCGATTTCACGACCTCTAACAAACTCCTACGTTTATTTCTTCCACAAAGGTGCGTGAGCTTGAGACTGAGGTGGAGGCCGAGCAGAGAAGAGGTGTAGATGCAGTCAAGGGAGTCCGCAAGTATGAGCGCAGAGTCAAGGAGCTCACTTACCAGGTAAGAGAAATGGCTCTTTGCACACACTTGACACTAACACAGACAGGTTTGTGTATAAAACTCTTGTGACATTGATTCTTTGCTCTTCTCCCACAGACTGAGGAGGATAAGAAGAACGTTAACAGACTTCAGGACCTGGTAGATAAGCTGCAGATGAAAGTGAAGGCCTACAAGAGGCATTCTGAGGAATCGGTGAGTCTGAGAGCATACATTTAGAAAAATGTAGTTTTTCTCTACAAAACGTAATGTGCATATGGTTTAGTTGAAGTGTTGCTACAGCACACCTGTCAACAATGACAATTAATAGTGCAAGTACATGCTGAAGAAATTATACTCATTTGTGAGTGTCCCCTATGCCAATGTGTTACCAACTTAAAGGAGCAGGGGTTGTAATATTAATTTGCTGGTCGAGTTGTAGTGCCTGCGGTATCTGTTTGTTCCCTCTCCCTTCTGCTGCCTTACCATCTATCTTCCTATATACATTGCTATCCTAAATCTGCCAATATTTTTATTTGCTACCTGCCACTCACTTTCTCTGCAGTATCATATATCTCTCCCTGTATACATTGCTATCCTAAATCTGCCAATATTTGTTTTGTTGAAAAAATTATTGATATTTGCTACCTGAAGCTTTAAACTTTAAATGCTGATGTTCTGCTCTCCCTTCTCTTTCCTCACCCAGGAGGAAGCAGCAAACCAGCACATGTCTAAGTTCAGGAAGGTTCAGCATGAGCTGGAGGAGGCTGAGG